>NW_026112252.1:547500-600513 GCF_024679095.1 Eriocheir sinensis
GGAACGGTCACCCTTCTTAGGCACAGGCTGTACAAAGGCTTTCTTCCAGCAGGAAGGAAAGATAGAAGTTGATAGGCAGAGACGAAAGAGTTTGACCAGGCAAGGAGAAATGGCAACACAGTCTCTTGAGGCAGCCTCAGCCACAGTGACGTAATTTTGTTTGAAGACTACAGTGCTGATAACCACATAATTTTTTTTTTTTTTTTTTTTTTTTTACAGCAAAGGAGACAGCTCAAGGGCACAAAAAAGTAAACATTAATAAAAAAAAAAGCCCGCTACTCGCTGCTCCTAAAAATAATCCAAAGAGGTGGCCGAAAGATAAGTCAGTTTCGGGAGGTGAGGTGTCCTGATACCCTCCTCTTGAAAGAGTTCAAGTCGTAGGCAGGAGGAAATACAGATGAAGGAAGATTGTTCCAGAGTTTACCAGCGTGAGGGATGAAAGAGTGAAGATGCTGGTTAACTCTTACATAAGGGTTTGGACAGTATAGGGATGAGCATGAGTAGAAAGTCGAGTGCAGCAGGGGCCGCGGGAGGGGAGGCATGCAGTTAGCAAGTTCAGAAGAGCAGTCAGCGTGGAAATATCGATAGAAGATAGAAGAGAGGCAACATTGCGGCGGAATTTAAGAGGTGAAGACTATCAGTATGAGGAGGAGAGCTGATGAGACGAAGAGCCTTTGCCTCCACTCTGTCCAGAAGAGCTGTGTGGTGGAGCCCCCACACATGAGATGCATACTCCATACGAGGGCGGACAAGGCCCTGTATATGGACAACAACTGTGCAGGGAGAAGAACTGGCGGAGACGGTACAGAACGCCCAGCCTCGAGGAAGCTGATTTAGTAAGAGATGAGATATGAAGTTTCAGTTGAGATTTTGAGTTAAGGATAGACCGAGGATGTTTAGTGTTGAGGAAGGTGATAGCTGGGTGTTGTCAAAGAATAGTGGATAGTTGTTTGGAAGATTGTGTCAGTGGATGGGTGGAGAAACTGTGTTTTGAGGCGTTGAAGGACACCAGGTTCTTCTTGCCCCAATCGGAAATAATAGTAAGGTCTGAGGCTAAGCGTTCTGCAGCCTCCAGCCTTGAGTCGTTAAGTTCCTGAAGGTGGGTCTTCTATTAAAAGAAGTTGAATAATGCAGAGTGGAATCATCGGCGTAGGAATGGATAGGACAGTTCGTTTTGGAAGAAGATCATCAATGAACAACAGAAAAAGAGTGGGAGATAGGACAGAACCCTGTGGGACACCACTGTTAATAGATTTAGGGAAGAACAGTGACCGTCTACCACGGCAGAAATAGAACAGTCAGAAAGGAAACTGGAGATAAAGGTACAGAGAAGGATAGAAACCGTAGGAGGGTAGTTTAGAAAGCAAGATTTGTGCCAGACCCTATCAAAAGCTTTTGATATGTCAGCGCAATAGCAAAAGTTTCACCGAAACGGCTAGAGAGGATGACCAAGAGTCAGTTAAGAAGGCTAGGAGATCACCAGTAGAACGCCCTTGCGGAACCCATACTGGCGATCAGATAGAAGGTCAGAAGTGGAAAGGTGCTTTTGAATCTTACGGTTAAGGATTGATTCAAAAGCTTTAGATGAACAAGAAAGTAAAGCAATAGGACGGTAGTTTGAGGATTGGAGCGGTCACCCTTCTTAGGTACAGGCTGTGTGAAGGCATACTTCCAGCAAGAAGGAAGGTAGATGTTGACAGGCAGAGGCGAAAGAGTTTGACCAGGCAGGGTGACAGCACGGAGGCACAGTTTTAAGGACAATAGGAGGCACTCCATCAGGTCCATAAGCCTTCTGAGGATTGAGGCCAGAGGGCATAGAAAACATCATTTTGAAGAATCTTTATAACAGGCATAAAGGAGTCAGAGGGGATGAGTAGGAGGATTATGCCCAGAATCGTCCAGAGTGGAGTTTTAGAAAAAGTTTGAGATAAGAGTTCAGCCTTAGAGATAGATGAGACAGCAGTGTTGCCGTCAGGACTGAGAGTGGAGGAAAGATGAAGAAGTGAAGTTGGAGGAGATGTTTTGGCTAGATGCCAGAAGTCACAGGAAGAGTTAGAGAAAGCAAGGTTTTGACATTTTCTATTAATGAAAGAATTTTGGTTAGTCGGAGAATAGATTTGGCACGATTTCAGGCAGAAATGTAAAGTTCATAATTAGCATTAGTTTGAAGGCTCTGGTATCTTTTGTGAGCTACCTCTCTATCATTGACAGCACGAGAACAAGCGTGATTAAACCAAGGCTTTTTAGCGTGAGGAGTAGAGAAGAACGAGGAATGTATGCCTCCATTCCAGAGACAATCACCTCTGTGATGCGCTGAGCACACACAGAGGGTCTCTATCCTGGAAGCAATAATCATTCCACGGGAAATCGGAAGAAGTACATCCTCAGGTCGTACCACCGAGCTGAAGCAAAATGCCAGAAGCATCGCCTCTTCGGTGGGTCAGAGGATGTACAGGAGCGATAGGACAGGATGCAGAAATAAGATTGTGATCGGAGGAACCCAACGGAGAGAACAGTTTGACAGAATAAGCAGAAGGGTTTGAGGTAAGGAAGAGGTCTAGAATGTTGGGCCGATCTCCAAGACAGTCAGGAATACGTGTAGGGTGCTGGACCAACTGCTCTAGGTCGTTGAGGATAGCAAAGTTGTAGGCTTGTTCACCAGGATGGTCAGTGAAAGAGGATGAAAGCCAAAGCTGGTGGTGAACATTGAAATCTCCTAGGATGGAGATTTCAGCGAAGAGAGTGGGTCAAGATGTGCTCCACTTTAGAATTCAAATAGTCAAATAATTTTACATAGTTGGTAGAGTTAGGTGAGAGATAAACAGCACAGATGTATTTAGTAATAGAATGACAGTGAAGTCTTAACCAGATGGTGGAAAATTCAGAAGAGTCAAGGTCGTGGGCACGAGAGCAAGTGATGTCGTTGCGCACGTAGGCGCAACATCCAGCTTTGGATTGAAATTTAGGATAGAGATAGTAGGAGGGAACAGAGTAAAGATTACATGAAAAGGACACTCAGCGCGGAGGGAAAGTGATCAGCTGGGCGGGGCGTTACGCGATCATGTATTTCTCCGCGTCCGGGTGGCAGCAAAAGCTGATTCGTTCCCTCTCGTGCCCAACTGTGTTAAAAAATTATTCGACGTAGCGGTGCTGAGTGTGGTGCCGGGTGGGGACGTGAAGTATTGAGGGCGAGGATAGAGCAGTAGGCGTGGTGGAGCAGCAGGATACCGAGGATGGGGTGAGTGTGGAGAGTGTTTGTGTCACAACTCTTAGGCTTGTGTGGGGTGGGGAGGTGGTAGTGATGGGGAGAATGTGGATGGAGAAAAGGGGAAGGGTTAATGGGGGAAGAGGAAGTGGGAAAAGGAGGGGAAGGGTAAGAACATAAGAACATAAGAACATAGGAGTCTGCAAGAGGCCGGTAGGCCTGTACGAGGCAGCTCCTCTGAACCTAAGCTCCCGTTTAGCTCCCGTGTATCTAACCCCACCTAATATCGCTCTCCATGAATTTATCTAATCTATTTTTTAATGTGACAATTGTATTGACACTCACCACAATGTCTGCTAAGCCTATTCCACTCATCCACCACTCTGTTTGTAGACAAATTTTTGCCAATGTCCCTGTTGAATATGAATTTATCCAGTTTAAACCCATTACTCCGTGTCCTACCCGGTTCTCTTACCAACAAAACCTTATGAATGTCTCCCTTAATAAAGCCCTTCATCCCCTTATAAACCTCGATCATGTCTCCACGCACCCTTCGCCTTTCTAGAGAATGCAGGCTTAACTGTTTGAGTTTTTTCCTCGTATGGCAAGTTTCTCAACCCCTGAATCATCTTCGTCATCCTTCTCTGCACCGATTCTAACATTTTGATATCCATTCTACGTATAATACGGTGACCAGAACTGAGCCGCATAGTCAAGATGAAGTCTAACTAATGCTAAATATAGTTTGAGGAAGACTTCGGTGCTTCTGTTGCTTACGCTCCTTGAAATAAATCCCAGTACCCTATTTGCTCAATTTCTAGCGTGAATGCATTGTGCCCTTGGACGGAGATCAGAGCTCACTAAGAACCCTAAGTCCCTCTTGCACCCAGACCTGCTTATGAGAGTGTCATTTAAGCAATAGTTGTGAGAGGGGTTGTTCCTACCTACATTCAGAATACTGCACTTCCCTACATTGAACTCCATCTGCCATATATCCTTGATCATACAATCTGTTTAGTTCACCCTGGATAATATTAGCGTCCTGATCCGACTCACTCTACCGATCTTGGCATCATCTGCAAACTTACTGATATCACTACTAATTCCTGTATCTAAGTCAATGATATACATAATAAACAAAAGTGGACCTAATACCGAACCTTGTGGGACCTCACTCGTAACACATCCCCAGTCAGATATTTTACCATTGATTGAAAGTATAATTGTATGGCATGATTATTGTTCCTGCTATTGTTTTTATTTGTTGTTTCAGTAGTAGTAGTAATTGTTCTTCTTCGTTGTGTTCTCCTTTTTCTTCCATTGTATATTTTTGCGGTAATTGAAAATAAAGGTTTAGACTGGGAAGAGACTAGAGTCAAAGGGAGAGGAGGAGGGTAGGGGGGTGGGGGGAATAGTGCTTGTTATCATTATTGTTGTTGTTGTTGATTTTATTGTATTTGGCCTATCACAAAATAATAAGGAAGGGAAGGGAAGAGGAGTAGGGAGGGAGTAATGGGGAGGTGCTATTGTGATTCATATTAATTAACGCTTTCATTGTTACTGCTTAATTTCACACACACACACACACACACACACACACACACACACACACACACACACACACACGGCACTGCATTAGCGTGTTTTCAGGTCAGAAACAGGCGGATCTAAACACACTGGGATGTTAATGATCCTCTTTGAAGCTCCTATAAGTTATGGCTTCCGTGGTGGCCCAAGTGCCCCGCAGCCATGCCTCAATTAGTTCGAATCCGCTTCATAGGAGTTCGATCCAATTATTACCTCTCGTCTGCCTTCCCAGCGTGCTTATTAACATTTTTTTTATCAAGCGTAACGAGTAAGATGATTATAGTTGTAAAATGCAGAAGTAAGGTTATTAATATTAGTGTAAGAGGTGAATCAGGCAGAGAGGGAGGAGTGCGGACACCATGAGCCGCCTGTCCAGCAGCCCCGAACACCTGAGACGCCGAGGAGGAGGAAGTGACAGTGACGTGAGAGGAGGAGAGAGAGGACGAGAAAATAATTATAGATTATGGAAATAGAGGGACTGAGGTAGTGTGACGTAAATAGTTGTAGACAGTATGATGATAGTAGATAGTAGTGACATTAATGGTGTAACTATTACAGTACTGTTATTAGTAGTGTTTAGCGGACTTTTTTGTTTTCGTTTTTTTTTGCATTTGAGTTACTGGTGTTAATGCCAAAAATACTACTATTGTTACTGTTTCGTTCATGATGCTGTCACTACGTGTTGTATTATTTGTACTATCGCTACTATAATTTACATATTGCTGCACCTTTCACTTTTTGGCTTTGTTAGCCTACTGGTGTGAATGTGGCAGAATGAAATATTATACATCAGTGTTTCTTTGTACTGAACCGACTACATAATATTTAATTTATTGTATATGTAGTTTTTAGAGAAAGGTGTGACAAGAGATGAGGACAGGAGAGAAACAGTATGACGAAGAGGTGCAGCAGGGGGAAGAGGAGAGAAGGAGGAGGCGGAGGAGGAGGAAGAGCAAATGAATTTTACAGAAATAATACTAGTATTAGTAGTGGTAGTAGTAGTAGTAGGAGTAGTAGTAGTAGTAGTAGTAGGAGAGAGAGAACCGTCACCCACAGGTGAAATTGGTATCATTGCCGCCCACCGACTAAGGGGAGAAGCTTTTACCTGGAAGAGGAGGAGGAGGAAGAAATGAGGTTGAAAGGTGGTATAACATAAATGGTTGTCCTGGATGCAAAATAAATAAAAAATAGGAGGAGGAGGTGGAGGAAGAGGAGGAGGAGGAGGAGGAGGGGTGGAGGAGGGGAGGAGGGGAGGAGGAGGAGGAGGAGGAGGAGGAGGAGGTGGTGAATAATAAAGATATAATGATGGTAGAAGATTAGGGAATGCGGAGAGAATGTCGTTGTTGTTATTTTTTTACAATAAAGCAAACAGCTCAAGGGCAAAAATAAATAATGAAAAAATATTGATAAAAAGGGATGAGGAGGAGGAGGAAATAAAAGAGGATTACAAGGAGAGGTTACTGTGTAGAGACATGAAAGGGACTGTTTAGATGAAGAAAAGAAAAGAATTGGCTAAGAAAGGCAAATTTAATAAAGAACATAATTAACAATAGGAATACATACGTGGAGATGAAAGAGGAAAAGCAGGAGGAGGAGGAGAAGGAGGACCTATGCATTAATTATATAGTGTTGGGGACACAAAGGAAAGTGAAACTGGAGAGAGAGAGAGAGAGAGGATACATACATATATACACACAATGTGTGAGGGGTGAAGGGGGTGACTAGATCGTGATTGGTCACAATATTATCAAGTGATTAAAGAATTGCAATAGCATTATACCTTTTAAAATGCTCTCTCTCTCTCTCTCTCTCTCTCTCTCTCTCTCTCTCTCTCTCTCTCTCTCTCTCTCTCTCTCTCTCTCTCAATAAACAATGAGGGAAATCAGAAGCAAAGAAGTAAACGCATGCAGCACCAAAACACTCGCCGGCTCCTGCCATCCCAGACTCGACAAACGCAGCCTTTGCGCCGTCACGGTGTTTACGATTAATTTAATATTACCGACTGGAGATGTTCTGCATCGTCTGGAGCTCCGCCCTCCCCGCCTCGGCAGTGCTGGGAGCGTTAGGAGGCCAAGGTCTCCCTGGCAAGCGTCAGGGGCTCAGGGGTTCCGGCAGGGCGTCTCGGCTCCCTTGGGGCGTTCATGGCGGTGCCGGAGATCCCGAGTGTCCAGGGGCGTTGGGAGGGGAGTGCGTTTGCTGCTGTGTGTTTGTATGGGCGGGTCTTTTCTGGGGTGAAGGAGACTCATTCGTATCAGCACACGGCACCAAGGAAGGGCGATTTCAGAACAACTCCACGACAGGGATATTACAGATAAAAACACCGAAAATAAGGAGAATAAACTAAAGGAACTTCAGAAATAGGATAATACAGGAAGAATTCCAGGAAATAAATAAGACAAGCAGAGATGAGAAAAAATACAACAAAAACACACAAAATCCAGCATGAAGGCCTTCGGTGTGGTATACTGGTATGGGTGAGCCTCCTTTGGGGTGAAGGAGACCCCTGTAGCAAGATACGGCACCAGGTGGAGGCGATGTAGATACTCTACACAACACACGACAAATAAAGAAAGATAAAACCGGAGATGGGATAATGCAGAAAAGGAATGCCAGAAAAAAAATCAGATACAAAACACAACATTAGCAAAACGAACAGCTAGGATTAAGGATTTTGGTGTGGTATGTTGGCACGGGCGAGGTTTCTCGGGGGTGAAGGAGACTCGTCTGTAGCAGGATACGGCACCAAGAAAAGCCGATATACAGTAGAAGCAGCACCAGAAACATGAAAATGAAGAGATGCTGACCCTGACTTAATTGTCGGGGTGGGATGCTGACCCCACCTTGAATGATGGGGAGGGATGCAGACCCTGACTTAATTTTCGGGATGGGATGACGACCCCAGCTAGAATGTTGGGGTGGGATGCTGACCCCAACGAATGTTGGGGTGGGATGCTGACCCCAGCTTGAATGTTGGGGTGGGATGCTGACCCTGACGTAAATGTCGGGGTGGGATCCTAACCTTTAAAGGAAGGAAAATGAGTCGTAGCGATGTCGTAGTTTTATCGACAAAGGAATTAACATTTTGGGAACAAAGAAAGGATAACGAGTTATTGTGACGTGTTTTTATCGACAAAGGAATCAACGTTTTGGAAACAAAGAAAGGATAACGAGTTATTGTGATGTGTTTTTATCGACACAGGAATCAACGTTTTGGAAACAAAGAAAGGATAACGAGTTATTGTGAGGTGTTTTATCGACAAAGGAATCGACGTTTTGGAAACAGAAAGGAAAATATGTTTTTGAGTTCGTTTAGTTTTATCGACAAAGGAATAAGCGTTTTGGGAACGAAGATAGGATAACGATTTATTGTGACAACAAATTATATAAATACTAATCAAGCACACAGGCGTTAGCTGTGGTATGTTGGTATAGGCGAGGCTTCTCTGGGGTGAAGGAGACTCGTCTGTAGCAGATACAGCACCAAGAAAAGCCGATATAGAAACAACACCAGAAAAGAAAATGAAGAAAGAAAACCAGCACAAGGAAAAAAACAGAAAAAGAACACCAGAAAAAAGAATACAAAAGCACACCATCTTAAAAAGGAAAAAAGTAATCATCCACATTTTCGGCTCTCAATAACATCAAGAAAATGATGAGTGGGTCTCTTCCGGGGTGATAGAGGCTCACCCGGACCAAAGGACATCACAAGAGGGGGTGAAAATAATAACATCAAAAAAAGACAATTATATAAAAGAAGACAAGAACAAAAGAAAAGAAAACATCAAAGAAGAAAAGAAAAAGAAAACGGAAGAGAAGAAAGGAAAGAATAAAATAAACTAATAAATAAATAAATTAATAAATATATGAATATATATATATAATCAGCTCCTTCACTAATTAACTATTTGTCTCATTGAAGAGAAGAGAGCTGATAGACCCAAAAATAGAGAAAAAAGATAAAGTTTAACAAAAACACCAAAACATTTCATTGAAGGACAGAAGGAAAAGGAATGTCACGCTAAACACACTGTCATGTCTCCCGTTCTTTTTGTATTGCTTAGCCCTCGACGAAAGGAAAACTCTCTCTCTCTCTCTCTCTCTCTCTCTCTCTCTCTCTCTCTCTCTCTCTCTCTCTCTCTCTCTCTCTCTCTCTCTCTCTCTCTCTCTCTCTCTCTCTCTCTCTCTCTCTCTCTCGTGGTTCATTGTGTTGTTGAGTTGCTCCCCACGGCTGTTCATTTCCTCCATTGTGTTCCTTTGTTTTAGTGTGTGTGTGTGTGTGTGTGTGTGTGTGTGTGTGTGTGTGTGTGTGTGTGTGAGCCTTCATATATATCTTTTGTTTTGACCTACTTTATCCTATTTTATTTTCCGTTTTCTCTACAGTTTTCCACAATTAATTATACCGCAACTAGAACTAGAACGTAACTCTGGCCCGTTCAACGTTCCGACAGGTGTGCTAATAAAATAGAACTCCCTGCCTCTTTTGCCTGTTTGTTGCTAGGATGAATACACCCCTGCCTGTCTAATCCCAACATTTAGGAGTTTTTAACTCAGGAACTCACTTGCTTTGCTTGAGTTTCTCAAATGACACAACCCACCTGTCTAACGTCATCCACTCAGGTGTGTTACGTCAGACACACATTCTTTGTTTGTTGCAAAGACGAACACAACCCACCTGTCTAACGTCATCCACTCAGGTGTGTTACGTCAGACACACATTGTTTGTTGCAAAGACGAACACAACCCACCTGTCTAACGTCATCCACTCAGGTGTGTTACGTCAGACACACATTCTTTGTTTGTTGCAAAGACGAACACAACCCACCTGTCTAACGTCATCCACTCAGGTGTGCTACGTCAGACACACACTCTTTGTATGTTGCTAACACGAACACTACCCACCTGTCTAACGTCATCCACTCAGGTGTGTTACGTCAGACACACAATCTTTGTTTGTTGCTAAGACGAACATAACCCACCTGTCTAGCCTCATCCACTCAGGTGTGTTACGTCAGACACACACTCTTTGTTTGTTGCTAAGATGAACACAACCCACCTGTCTAACCTCATCCACTCAGGTGCGTTAAGTCAGACACACATTCTTTGTTTGTTGCTAAGATGAACACAACCCACCTGTCTAACCTCATCCCCTCAGATGCGTTAAGTCAGACACACATTCTTTGTTTGTTGCTAAGATGAACACAACCCACCTGTCTAACCTCATCCACTCAGGTGCGTTAAGTCAGACACACATTCTTTGTTTGTTGCTAAGATGAACACAACCCACCTGTCTAGCCTCATCCACTCAGGTGTGTTATTTAGGCACAAACCCAGTCTTGGGATGGAAGGCGATCCCACCGCCGCCACTAGACCATTAACCACCACCACCTCCATCACCACCACCATCACCACCCTCTCTCATCATATTACTCCTTCACTATCCTCACCACTATCACTGCTCCAAACACCACCACCTCAATCCCGCCGCCACCAGACCACTAGACGAGGACGAGGACGAGGACAGGAGGAGGACGAGGGTGAGGAGGACGACGAAGATGAGGAGGACGAGGAGGAGCAGGAGTAAAGAAAAATAATTCTGCCTTGGCAACGGGCGGGAACAGAGGAACATCAAGTGGCGGTGCAACATTAAAGGAACGTAACCACGTCCAGAGTGTTGCGACTCGTGTGTGTTGCGAGGCGAAGGACGCTTGACACCCCTGACACCGTCACTACCACTCCTCATGTGGCTGCTGCGTTCTTCCTCCTCCTTAATATGTCCTTACGCTCTCTCTCTCTCTCTCTCTCTCTCTCTCTCTCTCTCTCTCTCTCTCTCTCTCTCTCTCTCTCTCTCTCTCTCTCTCTCTCTCTCTCTCTCTCTCTCTCTTCCCTTACTCTTACCCTCTTCCTTCACCTCCTCCCTATGTCCTTCCTTGCCTCTTCCTTTCTCTCTCCTCTGTCCTCCTCTCATCTCATCTCCTCCCCTCTCCTTTTCCCTTACCCCCTCCCTTGCTTCCCTGTATCCTAGAAGCTGTAAAGGTGACAAGCAGGTGTTATGGAGGGGAGGGGGTGGGGGAAGAGGCGGAGAGGGGAGGGGGTCGTCTGGATGCTTTACCTTTTGTCTCATCAACACCAGAGAGCAGTTCAGCATGCTCTCTAAGACAGTTCCTCTCTCTTTCTACACCACACTCATTCACACACACACATCTTTTCCCAAAATTCAAAATTCAAAATGGCGAAAACAACACTGCCTCAGGTCCCCGCCAGAAGGGACCATAAAGTCCCCCAGGGAGGACACCCCTTCTGGCTGCCGACTTGAGAGGTGTCCTGATAACTCCTCGAACCTCCTCCTTATCAATTTCTGCAACATTCGTGGTCCTCATTCTAATTTTCATTCCGTGGAACACCATCTCTCTTCCTCTAAACCTCACCTTCTCTTCCTCACCCGAAACACAGGTTTCTGAGGCTACTGACAACAACCTCTACTCTGTTCCTCCTCCTACTATCTCTATCCTAAATTTCAATCCAAAGCTGAATGTTGCGCCTACGTCACCAACGACATCACTTGTTCTCGTGCCCACGACCTTGACTCTTCTGAATTTTCCACCATCTGGCTAAGACTTCATTGTCATTCTATTACTAAATACATTTGTGCTGCTTATCTTTCACCTAACTCTACTAACTATGTAAAATTCTTTGACTATTTGAATTATAAAGTGGAGCACATCTTGACTCACTCTCCCTTCACTGAAATCTCCATCCTAGGAGATTTCAATGTTCACCACCAGCTTTGGCTTTCATCCTCATTCACTCACCAGCCTGGTGAAAAAGCCTACAACTTTGCTCTTCTCAACGACCTTGAGCCGACCTGGTCAGCACCCTACACGTATTCCCGCCCGTCTTGGAGACAGGCCCAACATTCTAGACCTCTTCCTTACCTCTAATCCTTTTGCTTACTCTGTCAAACTGTTCTCTCCGTTGGGCTCCTCCGATCATAACCTTATTTCTGTATCCTGTCCTATCGCTCCTGTACATCCTCTGGACCCACCGAAGAGGCGATGCTTCTGGCATTTTGCTTCAGCTCGGTGGGACGACCTGAGATGTGCTCCATTCCGTGAAATGATTACTGCTTCCAGGAGAGACCCCTCTGTGTGCCCAGCGCATCTCAGAGGTGATTGTCTCTGGAATGGGCATACATTCCACGTTCTTTCTCTACTCCTCATGCCTTGGTTTATTCATGCTTGTTCTCGTGCTATAAAAGATAGAGGCAGCTCACAAAAGGTTCAGAGCCTTCGAACTCCCGCTAACTATGACCTTTATGTTTAAAATCTATTCTCCGACTTACCAAAACTTCTTTTATCAATAGAAAATGTCAACACTTTGCTTTTTCTAATTCTTTCCGTGACTTCTGGCATCTAGCCAAAAATATATCCTCAAATTTCACTTCTTCCTCTTTCCCTCTTCTCCTTAACCCTGGCGGCAGCACTGCCGTCTCATCTGTCTCTAAGGCTGAACTCTTCGCTCAAACTTTCTGTAAGAACTCCACCCCGGACTATTATGGGCGTATTCCTCCTACTCATCCCCACTCTGACTCCTTTATGCCTGTTATTAAGATTCTTCCAAATGATGTTTTCTATGGCCTCTCTGGCCTCAACTCTCAGAAGGCTTATGAATCTGATGGAGTGCTTCCTATCGTCCTTAAAACTGTGCTTCCGTGCTGACACCCTGCCTGGTCAAACTCTTTCGACTCTGCCCATCAACATCTACCTTTCCTTCCTGCTGGAAGTATGCCTTTGTACAGTCTGTGCCTAAGAAGGGTGACCGTTCCAATCCCTCAAACTACCGCCCTATAGCTTTACTTTCCTGTCTATCTAAAGCTTTTGAATCAATCCTTAACCGGAAGATTCAAAAGCACTTTTCCACTTCTAACCTTCTATCTGATCGCCAGTATGGGTTCCGCAAGGGGCGTTCTACTGGCGATCTTCTTGCTCTCTTAACTGACTCTTGGTCATCCTCTCTTAGCAGTTTCGGTAAAACCTTTTCTGTTGCGCTAGACATATCGAAAATTTTTGATAGTCTGGCACAAGTCTTTGCTTTCTAAACTGCCCTCTTTCGGATTCTATCCCTCTCTCTGTTCCTATATCTCCAGTTTCCTTTCCGGCCGTTCTATCTCTGCGGTGGTAGACGATCACTGTTCTTCCCCTAAACCTATCAACAGTGGTGTTTCACAGGGCTCTGTCCTATCACCCACTCTCTTCCTGTTTTTCATCAATGACCTTCTTTCCATAACAGACTGTCCTGTCCACTCATACGCCGACGACTCCACTCTGCATTATTCAACATCTTTCAATAGAAGACCATCACAACAGGAAGTACACGACTCCAGACTAGAGGCTGCAAAACGCTTAACCTCAGATCTTGCTATCATTTCCGATTGGGGCAGAAGGAACTTTGTGTCCTTCAATGCCTCAAAAACTCAATTTCTCCATCTATCAACTTGACATAATCTTCCAAACACCTATCCCCTATTCTTCGACAACAATCAGCTGTTACCATCTTTAACACTAAACATTCTCGGTCTATCCTTAACTCAAAATCTCAACAGGAAACATCACATCTCCTATCTCGCTAAATCAGCTTCCTCGAGGTTGGGCGTTCTGTATCGTGTCCGCCAGTTCTTCTCCCCCGCGCAGTTGCTATCCATATACAGAAGCCTTGTCCGCCCTCGTATGGAGTATGCATCTTACGTGTGTGTGTGTGTGTGTGGGGGGGGGCTCCACTCACACAGCTCTTCTGGACACAGTGGCGTCTAAGGCTCTTCGTCTCATCAGCTCTCCTCCTCCTACTGATAGTCTTCTGCCTCCTAAATTCCGTCGCGATGTTGCCTCTTTTTCTATCTTCTATCGATATTTCCACACTGACTGCTCTTCTGAACTTGCTAACTGCATGCCTCCCCCCTCCCAGCCCTGCTGCACACGACTTACTCATGCTCATCCCTAGACTGTCGAAACCCCTTATGCAAGAGTTAACCATCATCCTCACTCTTTCATCCCTCACGCTGGCAAACTCTGGAACAATCTTCCTTCATTTGTATTTCCTCCTGCCTACGACTTGAACTCTTTCAAGAGGAGGGTATCGGGACACCTCTCCTCCCGAAATTGACCTCTCTTTCGGTCACCTCTTTTGATTCTTTTTTAGGAGCAGCGAGTAGCGGGCTTTTTTTATTGTTGTTTCCTTTTTTTGTGCCCTTGAGCTAAAACACTAAAATGGTCTTTATACTGTCAGGTCCAACGATGATGGCGGTAACACTCGCTTTTACATGCTAACACCGCCATCACCGCTGAAGTGTTACTGCTGCCACTAACCCCCACACACACACACACCGCCACCACCACCACCACCACCGCTACAAAGATATTAAGATCACCTTCACACCTGCACCTAAAACCACCAAGTAACACACTATCACCACCATCAAGCCCTCTTTACCATCATCACTCTGACCTCATCTTCACTCACCACTAATTCACCATTAATCTTCAAATCTTCACTAATACTTCACACTTACCACCACACACACTCCTGTATTTAAATCTCCATCACCACTTTTTCCCACAAGTCTCACACTCTCACTGTCTTAAGGAGGAGGAGGAGGAGAGGAGTAGAAGGAGGTGGAAGGAGAAGAAGAAGGAGGGTGGAAGGAGAAGAAGAAGGAGGGTGGAAGGAGGAGGAGGAGGGTGGAGGAAGGAAAAAGGAGGAGGGAAGGAGGGTGTAAAGAGGAGGACGTAAGGAACACACTTCGCACGCACGTCGTCACCTCTCGTAATGCCAAGCTACAAACGCCACATACATTTTCCTCGACAACTCTTGTCACGGACTTGGCCTTTCTCTCCTCGCACCGCCTCGCGCGCCGCTCCAGGCCCGCCAGTGCCTCTCCAACAGGCCGTCCACCGCCGCCACGGCCTCCCTCACGCCCGTCCCCGAAGAAAACGAGGTGCGCCAGGTTTACCTCACGCTGGTTTAAAAGGTCAAGGTCACACTCACACAGCCAAGTGACCTCAGCGTCACCTTAAGCTTGTTGAGGAAAGAAAACGATAGACCAAGTTCTTTTCCCTCACTCTCCCTGATTTAATGATGAAGTTAGTGGTTCAAAGCCCTCACGTCGGTTTAAGAAGTCAAGGTCACACACACACAGCCAATCGACCTCAGTCTCACCATAAGACAAACACTGTTATTTTCCTTTTAATCACTGGTTTGATAATAAATAGATGAGCCATAATCCTCAGGCTGGTTTAATAAGTTAAGGTCACACAAACACACACACACACACACACACACACACACACACACTCTCACACACACACACACACACACACACACACACACACACACACACACAGCCAAGCGACCTCAGTCTCCCATAAGACACACCAGCTCGTTTCCTTTTACTCACTTTTTTGATATTAAAGATTTGAGACATAATACTCTGTCTGGTTTATTAAGTCAATGTCACACACACACACACACACACACACATACAAACACACACAGCCAAGCGAAAACGACACACCAAGCTCTTTTCTTCACTTCGCGTCTCATAACCACCTATTTTCACAAACACATCTTTTAAAGTCTCAGTCTTACTCCTTGCTCTGTTTTTACACATAAAGACAGTCACCGTTGTGACCGTGAGAGAAAGAGAAAAGAAAAGGAAAGGAAAGGAAAACAGGGAGGGAAAGGAAGCAGGAATGGGAGGGAAAGGAACAACAAAGAGTGGAGACCGAATCGGGGTGGAGGATAGGGCGTGGGAGAGGAGGAGGAACTGGTTAAAAAAAAAAAAGTTGTCTGTCTGCTTGTCTTTGCATTATGCTCGTGGTGACTTGGCTCTACTCGAACCAATTTTTCATCGTGGTGACTTCTTCGTTCCGGGTAACTTGTCGATATTCATTTATGCGCGGATAGTGACGCGTATTTCTTCTTTGAAAGAAAATGTGCGGGTTAAAATAATAATAGTAATAATAATAATGATAATAATAAAAGGCATGAGAGGTCGTGGAGTTCGATCAGCCCCGCGCGTCGGACAAGGATCCGGAAAAGGGCTCGAAGTGACTCGCCAGTTGCTTTTCACTGTCAAGGGAGACTGACTTACCCTCATTTATTCAAAGTTTATGTATTGATCAGACTCACTGGGGCAGGTGTGTGTAAAGAGTGGTGGGTATCATGACTTACTGATTGAACACTGATTAGCTGGTAAAGCCTCCCGCCTCCCACCTGTCTGGTCAGCAGATAACCACTCAGCCTAGCCTCGCCCCGCTTCCCGCCACGCAGCCGCCGCGTCTGCGCACACCACCACGGCGACGCTGGGCTGTTACGCTTTTGTTTCATGTGACTTACTCAATATTCTGCCTTTACTAATAATCCCATCATATTCCTTCACTCATACTTTCACTTACAGTTACAAAGTATCACTGTATGCATTCGTCAATGTTTTTCTCTATACAGTACTGAGGGAAAATTATCATTTGTTTAGGCAAGTTTAGCATTAGAAGCGAGCATTTTCTATTACAGTAAACCTCGCGTCACCCCGCCTGTCCCCGCCCTCCAGTGACCAGTCAGTCAGCCAGTCAGTCAGCCAAGCGTGTGCGTGTGTCTGTGTGTCGTGTCTGTGGCGAGTAATTTGCGCCGAGGATGGAGCGGCGAGTGTCGGCGGCGTGAGCCAATAAGTGTCGTGACCGAGCCATCAGCGTGACGAGCTGCTCGGCGGCGTGCAGTGTGTGGATGGTGGAGTGTTCGGGCAAGCACCGCCTGCTGAAGGATCGCCGGGACACTGTGTAGCCCGCGTGTCTGGGTCCGCCCTCCTTGCGTGAAGCAGATGCATACGATTAAGATAAGCATGGGGCGAGCTGCATCAAGGTATCATCATGTTAATTAATCACAAGCATAAGATTCCTTTACGTGTGTTCAGGGTCAGGCGCTCCACTCTGCATCGATAAGGCTTTGGAATCGTCGTTATTTACGGTGTTACGGATACATACGATTAGGATAAGTAAAGGTGGAGAACATGAAGGTAGAAACACTGAAACTAAGGTGTACAATACAATGAATTAAGGCGTAATTATATAAACATTTGGATATCATGTATAGAGTAAGGTATGCAGTAGTTAAGGTGTCAGCATATACAAAATAAGGTATAGTAACTCAGCTGTCATCATATAAATGAAAAAGAACAAAGTGCGTAATGACAATTCGTAAACACCCCTGCCAACAACAAGTTCTTCTATACGACTCGAATCTTCTCGATACACTTCGCGAACCTGAACTGATTCGTTTTGGAGCACCGTCATCTTGTTTTACAGTAACAGCGATAGGCAGCTTTCTTGTTCGTTTGTAATATTACAAAGAAAATATGCCCCGAAAAAGTTTGAGGCGAAGTCTGTGCATTTCATCGAAGGCGACAAGCATTTCGGAAGCTGTCGTTGGTTTCGTCTCGCCTCGGCGCCTCGTAGTAAGGGAGTGTGTGTAACACGTCCGCGGGTCATCGTTACATTAACTAGAAACACTGTGGCCGTTACAATAATTTGGAAATCTTAATATATTTGGGTAAATCTTAGGAATAGCGGCTCCTAGCGGGTGCGCGTTTAGGGCACGGTGTGGTGGTAATTACAACATTTCTAGCACATACGACGGGGTTTTGACAAGCGGACAGGCATGTTTATGTCACAAGGGGTGTATTTTTCCATGCGGGCTCTTCCCTTTCTTCACCCCAGACTCGCAGTCTCATCGCCCATTGACTTAAAAGAAATCGGTAATCCAGCGTGGAAAAATCTACCTATTGTTACATAACCACGCCTGTCCGCTTGACAAAACTCTGTCGTACGTGCGATTACATCATTTAAAGACAACACTAACACATTAGTAACCAGCCCACAACACAAAGCACAAATACTCAACACACAGCTCCTATCGGTGTACACACAAGAACACAACCTGACACCAAACATGCCACACAGCCCCTTCCCCCCATAGCTCCCCTTGACATCACGACTAACGGAATACAGAAATTACTAGGACTCGACACAACCAAATCAACTGGCCCCGACAACATTCCCGCCTTCATCCTTAAATCCTTTGCCCCCATCCTTCAGGCCATATTCACCCAATCACTATCATCCACCTCATTACCCTCTGACTGGCTTTTGGCAAACATTAATCCTTTATCCAAGACAGGTGACCGGACTGATCCAGCCAATTATCGCCCCATCTCACTAACATCGATTCCATGTAAAATTTTCGAACACATAATACACAAACACATAATGAATCACCTTGACGCAAACAACATCCTTACTGACTCACAGCACGGCTATTGACCCAAACGCTCATGTGAATCGCAACTCATTACTACATATCACGACATGACGAGGCTACTTGACCGACGTGACATTAAACAAGTTGACACTATTGTTTTAGATTTTGCCAAAGCCTTCGACAATGTCCCGCAAAAGAGACTGACATTAGAATTGAAATACTGCGGTATTCCAGGACCTATTCTTCACTGGATCACAGCATTTCTTACTAACAGGACTCAACGTGTTCTTCTTGACGGATCTTCATCTGACACTGTCCCTGTTTCTTCAGGTGTCCCACAAGGCACCGTTCTAGGCCCCCTTCTTTTCCTCCTGTACATTAACGATCCTCCACTGTCAACGCCTAACTCCTCCACTAGACTATTTGCCGACGATAGTTTACTGTTTAGAGCAGTAAAGACTATCGACAACTGCAGATTGCCACAAAACGACTTGGACGCCCTCGAGCGGTGGGAACGCACCTGGCAGATGCACTTCCGACCAGACAAATGCAAACTATTGAGATTCATCAGAGCGCAAAACCCCATCCATCACACTTACACTCTCAACAATTCAAATTCAGAATCAGTTCACACACACAAACACCTTGGTATCCATCTCTCAACTAACTTGAAATTCAACACCCACATAGACCATGTCAGTGCCACAGCCAACAAAACACTGGGGCTCCTGAGGAGGAATATGTAGCTGCACCTGACATTAAACACATAGCTTATGACGCACTTGTGAGACCAACACTGGAATACTGCTCCACGGTGTGGGATCCTCCCACACACAGAAACATTGATAGGTTAGAACAAATCAACACCAAGGTGGCAAGGTTCATTACAAACAATTACACTCGAACGCCTGGCATCACAACACGGATCAAACAACAGATAAACATGGAACCTCTTCACATAGGCAGGCAAGCACACAGACTTACACTTATGAACAAGATCACAAACACTCACATTGACATTGATCCACACACATACCTATAAAACGCAAACAGTTAACGTACTCGTAACACACACATCCATAAATACCAAACATATCACACTAACACTGACGCATACAAGCACTGATACTTTCCACGCACCATACGTTACTGGAACAGCCTCCCTCAACAGATTCTAGGCTGCGGTACAATAGACTCATTCAGAAAACAAATACACACTCACTTGTCACCACAACACACCAACGCTAACAATTACACTTTATTCACCTCCCTCCTCTGCACACCCGGCTCCCCTGTCCCCCCAACAGCCAACAAATATGCGTGTTATGCACCTGTACGGGTGCCCTGCGCATTATTAATCCAGATCCAGATCCAGAAATGTTGTAACCACCACCACACCGTGCCCTAAATGCGCACCCGCTAGGAGCCGCAATGCCTAAGATTTACCTATATTTGTCTCTGAACATAATAATTATATATCCCTTTAAGGGAATGTCAGTCATGTCAGTTTTTCTGCCACACGCCATAAAAACACCTTCGTGATCCCCTGGACGCCTCGGCATGAAGACGAGACGCACACACATTAAAGTTAAATTCTTATATTCTCACCGTTTTGAGGCACACCAGTCATTCTGAACCTCACCGTAAAACATTATATTGTAGCACTGGACGCCTTGGTCCGAAGATACTCCATGTGAGTCTACATTAAATGTACCTCTAAAACCTCTGAAAAGGTTATTTGAGGCACTTTTGGTTTATAAATTTAATAAGCCAAAAGAGCCTTAAATAACCTTTATAGAGTTAGCCATACTGAACACAACCGCAAATAGATTATCAGACGTTTTGATCCGAAGAGCAAGTATGTCAATGTACGCTTAATAACACAACACCTTTGAGAACCCTTTTAAAGAGTTAGTCATACCAGTGAATAACACCAGCGAGTGTTTTGTTTCCTTTCCTCTTTACTCATCAGGTGCCTCTACCCCCCCCCCCCCTCCTCCCGAAAAATAAACGTTCCGAAAACGAAAAAAAAGAAAAGAATCCCGGGACATCTCGATCTGGACATACACGGACGCGGGGTCCAAACACAATTCCATCAACGTGAAACAAACATCGCGTCCAGGCCTTCAGTGGCCCGGGGAGCGAGCGAGGGAGAAACAGATCAAGGTGGAACAATGAAGGGCCGTGAAGCGCGTTCGTTACCGCTTGGCTGACAGGCGGCGGCGGCGGCGGGGAAGGAAGGAACAAACTCGGCGAATCAAAGCCTGGCCGCGGCCTGGCATGCCTCGCGACGGCTGACTTGGCCGGGAAAGTTACTCGCCGCCGAGCTGAAACACTCGCATTGAAGGATGGAGTTCTGCACTGCCTACCGCGCCTCCGCCTCCTTCCATTCCTCCTACTACTTCTTCTCCATCTTTTTTTTTTTACTACTAATAATGATTCTCTTCCTCATCCTATTCTTATCTGTCTTCCTTCTCCTCCTCCTCCTCCTCCTCCTCCTCCTCCTCCACCCCCCCAAGGGTCCGGACAAGAGCCATGGCCCACAAGGATAGGTGGACCTCTTCTTCTTCTTCTTCTTCTTCTTCTTCTTCTTCTTCTACTTCTTCTTCTTCTTCTTCTTCTTCTTCACCTCCTTCTTCCTCCTCCTCCACCTCCGCTTCCTCCTCTTCCTCCCCTTCCTCCTCCCCGTATTCTTCATCACCCTCCTCCTCCTCCTCCCTCTCCTCCTCCACCTCCCTCTCCTCCTCCACCTCCACCTCCTCCTCCTCCTCCTCCTCCTCCTCCTCCTCCTCCTCCTTTACATAAACTCCATACAGTTTTCCATGCTGCATGGTTCTTTTCCTTTCCTGCCAGCTTTGGCTGGAGGGATGGGGTGAGGAGCCTTCACTTGCTGTCCTTCATCTTCCACCTTTGTTTAGATAGTTAGTGTAGCTTGTGCAAACAACCTCATGAGACCAGCAGGTCTGTTGTTGTTTGTTCTTCCTTTGTGTTCCTTTGTCCTCCTCCTCCTCCTCCTCCTCCTCCTCCACCTCACATTTCTCCTCCTCCTCCTCCACCTCCTCTTCCTGTTCCTCCTCCTCCTCCCCCTCCTCCTCCTCCTCCACCTCCTCCTCCTCCTCCTCCTTCTCCCCATCTTCCTCTTCCTCTTCCTCCTCCTCCTCCTCCTCCTCCTCCACCTCCACCTCCCTCCTCCTCCTCCTCCTCCTCCTCCTCCTCCTCCTTCACCTTCACATTCTCCTCCTCCTCCTTCACCTCCCCGTCCTCCTCCTCCTCCTTCTCCGCCTTAGCTTGCAGACGAAGACATGAACCATCCTCCCAACAATCTCCTGTGAAGACGGATCACACCTCCCCGGATCAAGGGCCAACACCAAGGTTAACATAAAACTGGTGGGTGACTGACAGCATTGTTGAGAACAACTGACTGAGCTCTGTGGACGAAGTATCAAGAACAGGAGACGCTTCTGTATTCCTGGTTCAAAACTACAAGATAGAGAAGAAGCGGCAGACTTAGTCTCAGACCGCACGGAACAGGACACACTCCTTGTTTTGCACGCTGGCACGAACAACGTTCAAACAATGCGCACGGAGGAAATTTCAGCTGACTACCGACAGAGTAATCCGCCGCTTCAAGGAAAGAATCAAGCCACATTATTGTCTCCGGGATTCTTCCGAGAATCTACGCCTTCACAGGCCTCCACAGAAGGCATCAAACATCAACAACAGATTGAAGCACCCCTGTCAGGACGAGGAAGTTTCGTTCGCATGTCTGTGGGATCATTTCTATGATATACCCAACCTCTTCCGTCTGACGGTCTTCACCTCAATGCAGCAGCTCCAGCACGGCTTGGTAGGTTGCTGAACGAGGAGGTACGTTTGTACTAAAAACTCCGTGCGCGGGAGGGCACCAAAGTATCGTAAACAACCATCCAGTAGAGACCGCTCATACACCAAGGCCCCAACAGAAAACACACGGAGACACCGGACTACTGTGCCTCAAGCACTGAAGGCAAGAAGGAATTTCTGTCCTATACACCAACGCGCGAACTTAATACCCAAAGGGATGAGTTACGCCTACGTTGACGTAGAAAGACCGGACGTGATTGCCATCACCGAAACGTGGGCCACGTCTGACCACCTAATGACCGAATTCTCAATTTGGGATACGAGCTTCTACAAAACAGACTACAAGAAAGGAGGAGAGTGTTATATGCTACGTCAAGAACAAATAGCCGACCATGAAAATATCAAAGAGGACTCAAGAAATATGACTCTGTACATGTCGAACTGGAGACTAGCAAGCACAACAAAATAACGATTGAACCGTTTACAGACTCCAAAGCAACAAGCAGCGGACGACGAAGCGCTGTACGAAATTCACACCATAACACAAACCAAACAGCCAGTCATTATCAGGGGACTTTAACTGTTCCAACATTGACTGGACCTCGATGATTGGAGATCAGGAGGTAACAGATTGCTCGAAATGGTAGAGGACACTTTTCTAACTCAGATTGTTACCCAACCGACAAGAAAATAACTTATTAGACCTGGTACTCGTGAGTGATTCATACCTCACACGTGAATGTCAGGTCGGCGAAAACTAAGTGGTTGCGACCATCACCTAATTCGCCTAAAGATCAGAACAGACCATGAACTCACCGAAAACACGTCCAGGACTCCAGACTACAAAAACCCAATTTTAATCTCGCTCGTGAGCTGCTAACCCAGAACAACATGAACCCATGAACCTCACTCCTGTGGACGGCGCGTGGAACAGTTTCAAGAACAAACTCCTAGAGGTAGAGAGAATAACTGTTCCCATGACGACTAGGATAACAAATAATGCCACAAGCCCACCATGGATGACTACCCATGTTCGACAACGATTAATTTAAAGAAGAAAATACAACATGACAACAGTACTGACGAGGCTCGCGAACAGTGCCATCAAAGCCTCAGAGCTTGCAGAACTCTCATACGCCAGCGTAAACGCGACTATGAAAAGCGGGTGCGCGCGACGCAAGTCAACCCGAAAAAGTTCTTCACGTATATAAGAACCAAAAAGTAAAAACCAATATCGGTCCCTAGAAAGTGACGTACTAACACAGGACAGCAGACAAATGGTCGAAATCCTAAACAGAAACTTCGCGTCTGTGTTCACGGTCGAGCTTACACCAGTCCGTACCAAAGAGCCCTACCCCACCTATGG
This sequence comes from Eriocheir sinensis, assembly GCF_024679095.1. Classification (NCBI taxonomy): domain Eukaryota; kingdom Metazoa; phylum Arthropoda; class Malacostraca; order Decapoda; family Varunidae; genus Eriocheir; species Eriocheir sinensis. The sequence goes on from NW_026112252.1 coordinate 570,804, forward strand.
GACTTACTCCCCTAGAAGTTGGCACAATCGACGAACGGGATGTGATAAAGTATCTAGACAAACTCGAAACAAACAAGTCCACCGGACCCGACGACTTGTCACCCAGGCGCTCATGGAACTCAAGCAGCAAATCTCAAACTACTCACCGCCATCTACAATCTGTCACTACAACAAAACAAAGTTCGAAAGACTGAAACAAGCGAGCAGCAACACAGATCTTCAAAAAGGAGACAAAAGTGCGCCTAAACTACAGACCAATCAGCTTGACCTCAGTGGCCAGGAAAAATCCTCGAGAAGATCATCAGAGACAAACTCGTTAGATTCCTTGAAGACAACAACATCATTTCCGATGCTCAGCACGGTTTCAGGAATAAGCGCTCATGCTTAACCAAATTTACTGGACTTCTTCCAACTAGGTATCTGTAGAAAACTATGGGGATAATCACATATCTCCAGTGATGATATTTATATATCTAGACTTTCAAAAAGCCTTTGACAAAGTGAATTATTACACGAAAAGACTATAAAGAAACTCAAGTCGGCCGGGGAGTTCCAGCGACAACGCCTGACGGCTTCGTATGCATCAAAGACTGGCTCACTGGAAGAAAGGAACAGATTGTACTCAACGGATGGAGCTTCCGAGTGGCTCCTGGTCTGAAATGGAGTGCCACGGGGGTCCAGTGCTTTCAGGACCATACTCCTCATTATATATATATATATATATATATATATAGTATATGTATATGTGTGTGTATGTGTGTGTGTGTATGTGTGTATGTCTCCTTTGTAGATCAGTGTTACGTTCTTGTTTCCAGTCTTTCGGAACTTTGTTTTGTTGTAGTGACAGATTGTAGATGGCGGTGAGTGGCTTGAGATTTTGCTGCTTGAGTTCCAGCAGCCTGGGTGACAAGTCATCGGGTCCGGTGGACTTGTTTGTCTCGAGTTTGTCTAGATACTTTTTCACATCCCGTTCGTCGATTGTGCCAATTTCTAGGGGAGTAAGTCCCATAGGTGGGGTAGGGCTCTCGGGTACGGACTGGGTGTTCTCGACCGTGAACACAGACGCGAAGTTTCTGTTTAGGATTTCGACCATTTGTCTGCTGTCCTGTGTTAGTACGTCACTTTCATCTTTTAGGGGACCGATATTGCTTTTTGTCTTCTTTTTGGTTCTTATATACGTGAAGAACTTTTCAGGTTGGACTTGGCGTCGCGCGCAATCTGCTTTTCATAGTCGCGTTTACGCTGGCGTATGAGGTTCTCTAGCTCTGAGGCTTTGATGGTACTGCTCGCGAGCCTCGTCAGTACTGTTGTCCTTTAGCAAGTTGTATTTTCTCTTCTTTAAATTAATCGCTTGTCGAACTTGGGTAGTCATCCATGGTGGGCTTGTGGCATTATTTGTTATCCTAGTCGTCATGGGAACAGTTGTTCTCTCTACCTCTAGGAGTTTGTTCTTGAAACCGTTCCACGCGCCGTCCACAGGAGTGAGGTTCATGGGTTCTCATGTTGTCTGGGTTAGCAGCTCACGAGCGAGATTAAAATTGGCCCTTTTGTAGTCTGGAATCCTGGACGTGTTTTCGGTGAGTTCATGATCTGTTCTGATCTTTAGGCGAATTAGGTGATGGTCGCAACCACTTAGTTTTTCGCCGACCTGACATTCACGTGTGAGGTATGAATCACTCACGAGTACTAGGTCTAATAAGTTATTTTCTCTTGTCGGTTGGGTAATAATCTGAGTTAGAAAAAGTGTCCTCTAACATTTCGAGCAATCTGTTACCCTCCCGATCTCCAATCATCGAGGTCCAGTCAATGTTGGAACAGTTAAAGTCCCCGATAATGACTGGCTGTTTGGTTTGTGTTATGGTGTGAATTTCCTCGTACAGCGCTTCGTCGTCCGCTGCTTGTTGCTTTGGAGGTCTGTAAACGGTTCCAATCGTTATTTTGTTGTGCTTGCTAGTCTCCAGTTCGACATGTACAGAGTCATATTTCTCTGAGTCCTCTTTGGATATTTTCATGGCCGGCTATTTGTTCTTGACGTAGCATATAACACCTCCTCCTTTCTTGTGAAGTCTGTTTTTGTAGAAGCTCTCGTATCCCGAAATTGAGAATTCGGTCATTAGGTGGTCAGACGTGGCCCACGTTTCGGTGATGGCAATCACGTCCGGTCTTTCTACGTCAACGTAGGCAAGTAACTCATCCCTTTTGGGTATTAAGCTCCGCGCGTTGGTGTATAGGACAGAAATCTCCTTCTTGCCTTCAGTGCTTCGAGGCACAGTAGTCCGGTGTCTCCGTGTGTTTTCTGTTGGGGGCCTTGGTGTGTAATGAGCGGTCTCTACTGGATGGTTGTTTACGATACTTTGGTGCCCCTCCCGCGCACGGAGTTTTTTTAGTACAAACGTACCTCCTCGTTCAGCAACCTACCAAGCCGTGCTGAGCCAAGCGCATTGAGGTGAAGACCGTCAGGACGGAAGAGGTTGGGTATATCATAGAAATGATCCCACAGACATGCGAACGAAACTTCCTCGTCCTGACAGGGGTGCTTCAATCTGTTGTTGATGTTTGATGCCTTTCTGTGGAGGCCTGTGAAGGCGTAGATTCTCGGAAGAATCCCGGAGACAATAATGTGGCTTGACTTTTCCTTGAAGCGGCGGATTACTCGTCGGTAGTCAGCTGAAATTTCCTCCGTGCGCATTGTTTGAACGTTGTTCGTGCCAGCGTGCAAAACAAGGAGTGTGTCCTGTTCCGTGCGGTCTGAGACTAAGTCTGCCGCTTCTTCTCTATCTTGTAGTTTTGAACCAGGAATACAGTAGCGTCTCCTGTTCTTGATACTTCGTCCACAGAGCTCAGTCAGTTGTTCTCTAACAATGCTGTCAGTCACCCACCAGTTTTATGTTAACCTTGGTGTTGGCCCTTGATCCGGGGAGGTGTGATCCGTCTTCACAGGAGATTGCTGGGAGGATGGTCTTGCGTCTTCGTCTGCAAGCTAAGGCGGAGAAGGAGGTGGAGGAGGAGGACGGGGAGGAGAAAGAGGAGGAGGAGGAGGAGGTGAAGGAGGAGGAGAAGAAGGAGGAGGAGGAGGAGGAGGTGGAGGTGGACATGGAGGAGGAGGAGCAGGAGGAGGAGGAGGAAGGAAGGAAGGAAGAGGGGGAGGAGGAGGAGGAGGAGGAGGAGTAGGTGGAAGAGGAGGAGGAGAAGGAGGACGAGGAGGACGAGCAGGAGGATGTGGAGGAGAAGGAGGAGAAAGCGGTGGTGGAGGAGGAGGCGGAGGAGGAGGAACACAAAGGAACACAAAGGAAGAACAAACAACAACAGACCTGCTGGTCCTTACGAGGTTGTTTGTGACAAGCTACACTAACTATCTAATCAAAGGTGGAATATGAAGGACAGCAAGGCAGGCTCCTCCCCACCCCATCCCTCAGCCAAAGCTGGCAGGAAAGGAAAAGAACCATGCAGCATGGAAAAACTGCATGGGTTTATGTAAAGGAGGAGGAGGGAGGAGGTGAGGAGGAGGAGGGGGAAGAAGAGCAGGAGGAAGAGGGAGGTGGAGGAGGAGGAGGAGGAGGGTGAAGAAGAATACGAGAAGGAAGGGAGGAAGAGGAGGAGGAGGCAGGGGGTGGAGGAGGAGGAAGAAGGAGGTGAAGAAGAAGAAGAAGAAGAAGAAGAAGAAGAAGAAGAAGAAGAAGAAGAAGAAAAGAAGAAGAAGAAGAATCAGGAATCCTTGTGGGCTCTTGTCCGGACCCTTAGGGGAGTAGGAGGAGGAGGAGGAGGAGGAGGAGGAGGAGGAGGAGGAGAAGGAAGACAGATAATAATAGGATGAGGAAGAGAAGCATTATTAGTAGTGGAAAAAAAAGATGGAGAAAGAAGTGGTAGGAATGGAAGGAGGCGGAGGCGCGGTAGGCAGTGCAGAACTCCATCCTTCAATGCAGTGTTTCAGCGCGGCGGCAGTAACTTTCCCGGCCAAGTCAGCCGTCGCGAGGCATGCCAGGCAGCAGCCAGGCTTTGATTCGCCGAGTTTGTTCCTTCCTTCCCCGCCGCCGCCGCCTGTCAGCCGAGCGGTAACGAACGCGCCTCACGGCCGTTCATTGTTCCACCTTGATCTGTTTCTCCCTCGCTCGCTCCCCGGGCCACTGAAGGCCTGTAAGCGATGTTTGCTTCACGTTGATGGAATTGTGTTTGGGCCCCGCGTCCGTGTATGTCAGATCAAGATGTCCAGGATTCTTTTTTTCGTTTTCGGTACGTTTATTTTTCGGGAGGAGGAGGCACCTGATGAGTAAGAGGAAAGGAAACAAAACACTCGCTGGTGTTATTCACTGGTATGACTAACTCTTTAAAGTGTTCTCAAAGGTGTTGTGTTATTAAGCGTACATTGACATACTTGCTCTTCGGATCAAAACGTCTGATAATCTATTTGCGGTTGTGTTCAGTATGACTAACTCTATAAAGGTTATTTAAGGTTCTTTGGGCTTATTAAATTTATAAACCAAAAAGTGCCTCAAATAACCTTTTCAGAAAATTTAGAATTTAATGTAGACTGACATGGGTATCTTCGGACCAAGGCGTCCAGAGCTCCCCTAGAATGTGTTCAGTGAGGTTCAGACTGACTGGTGTGCCTCAAAACGTTGAGAAGATAAGCAAGTAACTTTAATGTGTGTGCGTCTCGTGTTCATGCCGAGGCGTCAGGGGTTCTGAAGGTGTCTTTATGGCGTGTGGCAGAAAAACTGACATGACTGACATTCCCTTAAAGGGATATACAATTATTATGTTCAGAGACATATATAGGTAAATCTTAGGCATTGCGGCTCCTAGCAGGTGCGCATTTAGGGCACAGTGTGGTGGTAATTACAACATATCTGGATCTGGATCTGGATTAATAATGCGCAGGGCACCCGTACAGGTGCATAACACGCATATTTGTTGGCTGTTGGGGGGACAGGGGAGCCGGGTGTGCAGAGGAGGGAGGTGAATAAAGTGTAATTGTTAGCGTTGGTGTGTTGTGGTGACAAGTGAGTGTGTATTTGTTTTCTGAATGAGTCTATTGTACCGCAGCCTAGAATCTGTTGAGGGAGGCTGTTCCAGTAACGTATGGTGCGTGGAAAGTATCAGTGCTTGTATGCGTCAGTGTTAGTGTGATATGTTTGGTATTTATGGATGTGTGTGTTACGAGTACGTTAACTGTTTGCGTTTTATAGGTATGTGTGTGGATCAATGTCAATGTGAGTGTTTGTGATCTTGTTCATAAGTGTAAGTCTGTGTGCTTGCCTGCCTATGTGAAGAGGTTCCATGTTTATCTGTTGTTTGATCCGTGTTGTGATGCCAGGCGTTCGAGTGTAATTGTTTGTAATGAACCTTGCCACCTTGGTGTTGATTTGTTCTAACCTATCAATGTTTCTGTGTGTGGGAGGATCCCACACCGTGGGGCAATATTCAGTGTTGGTCTCACAAGTGCGTCATAAGCTATGTGTTTAATGTCAGGTGTGCAGCTAAGTATATTCCTCCTCAGGAGCCCCAGTGTTTTGTTGGCTGTGGCACTGACATGGTCTATGTGGGTGTTGAATTTCAAGTTAGTTGAGAGATGGATACCAAGGTGCTTGTGTGTGAACTGATTCTGAATTTGAATTGTTGAGAGTGTAAGTGTGATGGATGGGGTTTTGCGCTCTGATGAATCTCAATAGTTTGCATTTGTCTGGTCGGAAGTGCATCTGCCAGGTGCGTTCCCACCGCTCGAGGGCGTCCAAGTCGTTTTGTGGCAATCTGCAGTTGTCGATAGTCTTTACTGCTCTAAACAGTAAACTATCGTCGGCAAATAGTCTAGTGGAGGAGTTAGGCGTTGACAGTGGAGGATCGTTAATGTACAGGAGGAAAAGAAGGGGGCCTAGAACGGTGCCTTGTGGGACACCTGAAGAAACAGGGACAGTGTCAGATGAAGATCCGTCAAGAAGAACACGTTGAGTCCTGTTAGTAAATGCTGTGATCCAGTGAAGAATAGGTCCTGGAATACCGCAGTATTTCAATTCTAATGTCAGTCTCTTGTGCGGGACATTGTCGAAGGCTTTGGCAAAATCTAAAACAATAGTGTCAACTTGTTTAATGTCACGTCGGTCAAGTAGCCTCGTCATGTCGTGATATGTAGTAATGAGTTGCGATTCACATGAGCGTTTGGGTCAATAGCCGTGCTGTGAGTCAGTAAGGATGTTGTTTGCGTCAAGGTGATTCATTATGTGTTTGTGTATTATGTGTTCGAAAATTTTACATGGAATCGATGCTAGTGAGATGGGGCGATAATTGGCTGGGTCAGTCCGGTCACCTGTCTTGAATAAAGGATTAATGTTTGCCAAAAAGCCAGTCAGAGGGTAATGAGGTGGATGATAGTGATTGGGTGAATATGGCCTGAAGGATGGGGGGCAAGGATGGGGCAAAGTTTAAGGATGAAGGCAGGAATGTTGTCAGGGCCAGTGGATTTGGTTGTGTTGAGTCCTTCCAGTAATTTCTGTATTCCGTTAGTCGTGATGTCAAGGGGGCAATGGGGGAGGGGCTGTGAGGCATGTTTGGTGTTAGGTTGTGTTCTTGTGTGTATACCGATTGGAACTGTGTGTTGAGTATTTGTGCTTTGTGTTGTGGGCTGGTTACTAATGTGTTAGTGTTGTCTTTAAATGATGTAATCGCACGTACGACATAGTTTTGACAAGCGGACAGGCGTGTTTATGTCACAAGGTATATTTTCCACGCTGGATTCACGATTTCTTTTAAGTCAATGGGCGATGAGACTGCGAGCTCCGGGGTGAAGAAAGGAAGAGCCCGCGCGGAAAAATACACCTTGTGACCTAAACACGCCTGTCCGCTTGTCAAAAGTCGTACGTGCTAGAAATGTTATGATACCACCACACCGTGCCTAAACGCGCACCCGCTAGAAGCCGCTATTCCTGAGATTTACCCAAATATATTAAGATTTCCAAATTATTGTAACGGCCACAGTGTTTCTAGTTAATGTAACGATGACCCGCGGACGTGTTACACACTCCCTTACTACGAGGCGCCGAGGCGAGACAGAAACCAACGACAGCTTCGAAATGCTTGTCGCCTTCGATGAAATGCACAGACTTCGCCTCAAACTTTTCGGGGCATATTTTCTTTGTAATATTACAAACGAACAAGAAAGCTGCCTATCGCTGTTACTGTAAAACAAGATGACGGTGCTCCAAAACGAATCAGTTCAGGTTCGCGAAGTGTATCGAGAAGATTCGAGTCGTATAGAAGAACTTGTTGTTGGCAGGGGTGTTTACGAATTGTCATTACGCACTTTGTTCTTTTTCATTTATATGATGACAGCTGAGTTACTATACCTTATTTTGTATATGCTGACACCTTACCTACTGCATACCTTACTCTATACATGATATCCAAATGTTTATATAATTACGCCTTAATTCATTGTATTGTACACCTTAGTTTCAGTGTTTCTACCTTCATGTTCTCCACCTTTACTTATCCTAATCGTATGTATCCGTAACACCGTAAATAACGACGATTCCAAAGCCTTATCGATGCAGAGTGGAGCGCCTGACCCTGAACACACGTAGAGGAATCTTATGCTTGTGATTAATTAACATGATGATAACTTGATGCAGCTCGCCCCATGCTTATCTTAATCGTATGCATCTGCTTCACGCAAGGAGGGCGGACCCAGACACGCGGGCTACGGTGTCCGGCGATCCTTCGGCAGGCGAAGTGCTGCCAGGCACTCTACCATCCACACTGCACGCCGCCAGGCAATCGTCACCTTCGATGGCTCGGTCACGACATATTGGCTCCGCCGCCGACCTCGCCCGCTCCATCCTCAGCAGCGCAGATTACCCGCCCTGAACCCGACACACGAACCGCCGCACACGCTTGGCTGATGACTGGCTGACCTTATTCAGTCACTGGGCGGGGACCGACGGGTGACGCAGGTTACTGTAATAGAAAATGCTCTTCAATGCTAAACTACAATGCCTAAACAAATGATAATTTTCCCTCAGCACTGTATAGAAAAACGATGACGAATGCATGCAGTGATGCTTTAACTGGCTGATATGGTGAAGGAATATGATGGGATTATTAGTAAAGGCAGAAGAATGTTAAAATGATCATGAAACAGCGCGTAACAGCCCAGCGTCGCCGTGGTGGTGTGCGCAGGGCAACGACTGCGTGGCGGGAAGCAGGGCGAGGCCAGGCTGGTGGTTATCTGCTGACCAGACGGGTGGGAGAGCGGGAGGCTTTAATAATCAGTGTTCAATCAGTAAGTCATGATACCCACCACTCTACACACCTGCCCCAGTGAGTCTGATCACTACATAAACTTTGAATAAATGAGGGTAAGCAGTCTCCCTTGACAGTGAAAAGCAACTGGCGAGTCACTTCGAACCCTTTTCCGGATCCTTGACCGACGCGCGGGGTTGATCGAACTCCACGACCTCTCATACCTTTTATTATTATCATTATTATTATTATTATTATTATTATTATTATTATTATTATTATTATTATTATTATTATTTTAACCCGCACATTTTCTTTCAAAGAAGAAATACGCGTCACTAACCGCGCATAAATGAAAATCGACAAGTTACCCGGAACGAAGAAGTCACCACGATGAAAAATTGGTTCGAGTAGAGTCAAGTCACCACGAGCATAATGCAAAGACAAGCAGACAGACAACTTTTTTTTTAACCAGTTCCTCCCCCTCTCCCACGCCCAATCCTCCACCCCGATTCGGTCTCCACTCTCTGTTGTTCCTTTCCCTCCCATTCCTGCTTCCTTTCCCCTCCCTGTTTTCCTTTCCCTTTCCTTTCTTTTCGTTCTCTTTCTCTCACGGTCACAACGGTGACTGTCTTTTATGTGTAAAAACAGAGCAAGGAGTAAGACTGGAGACTTTTAAAAGATGTGTTTGTGAAAATAGGTGGTTATGAGACGCGAAGTGAAGAAAAGAGCTTGGTGTGTCGTTTTCCTGTGTGTGTGTGTGTGTGTGTGTGTGTTTGGTGTGTGTGGTGGTGAAGATGAGGTCAGAGTGATGATGGTAAGAGGGCTTGATGGTGGTGATAGTGTGTTACTAATATCTTTGTGTGTGTGTGGTGAGGTGTGTGTGGTGTGTGTGTGTGTGTGTGTGTGTGTGTGTGTGTGTGTGTGTGTGGTATAAAACCAGCGGTGATGGCGGTGTTAGCATGTAAAGCAGTGTTACCGCCATCATCGTTGGACCTGACAGTATAAAGACCATTTTAGTGTCTTATGGGGGCACTGACAACAATGTGTGTGTGACCTGCTGACTTCTTAAAGAATGAGGGTTTGAACCACTAACTTCATCATTAAATCAGGAGGTGAGGAAAAGAACTTGGTCTATCGTTTTCTTTCCTCAACAAGTCGTGAGCAGAGGTGACGCTGAAGGAAGATTGTTGTGTGAGTGTGCCAGCGTGAGGATGAAACCAGCGTGATGGTTAACCTGGCGCATATCGTTTTCGACTTCAGGGATGAGCATGAGGTCGTGGAGGCCAGTGGCCGCGGGAGAGGCTCGTTAGAGCACTTCAGCGGGCCTGGAGCGGCGCGCGATATCGATAGAAGATAGAAAAGTCCGTGACAACATCGCGAGGAAAATGTATGTGGCGAAGACTATCATTACGAGAGGTGACGACGTGCGTGCGAAGTGTGTTCCTTACGTCCTCCTCTTTACACTCCTTCCCTCCTCCTTTTCCCCCTCCACCCTCCTCCTCCTCCTTCCACCTCCTTCTTCTTCTCCTTCCACCCTCCTTCTTCTTCTCCTTCCACCCTCCTTCTACTCCTCCTCCTCCTCCTCGAGGACAGTGAGAGTGTGAGACTTGTGGGAAAAAAAGTGGTGATGGAGATTTAAATACAGGAGTGTGTGAGTGGTAAGGATAGACCGAGGAATGTTTAGTGTTAAAGATGGTAACAGAGATTATGTCAAGTTGAGAGGTGGAGAAATTGAGTTTTTGAGGCATTGAAGGACACAAAGTTCCTCCTGCCCCAATTGGAATGATAGGATCTGAGGTTAAGCGTTCTGCAGCCTCTAGTCTGGATTCATACTTCCTGTTGTGATGGTCTTCTATTGAAGATGTTGAATAATGCAGAGTGAGTCGTCGGCGTATGGTGGACAGGACAGTCTGTTATGGAAAAGAAGGTCATTGATGAAAACAGGGGAGTGGGTGATAGGACAGAGCCCTGTAACACTACTGTTGATAGGTTTAGGGGAAGAACAGTGATCGTCTACCACAGCAGAAATAGAACGGCCGGAAAGACTGGAGTATATAGACAGAGAGGATAGAATCCGAAGAGGGCAGTTTAGAAAGCAAAGACTTGTGCCAGACTATCAAAATTTTCGATATGTCTGCGCAACAGAAAGGTTTACCGAAACTGCTAAGAGAGGATGACCAGAGTCAGTTAAGAGAGCAAGAAGATCGCCAGTAGAACCCTCCTTGCTTGAACCCATAGATCAGATAGAAGGTTAGAAGTGGAAAAGTGAATAAGATTGATTCAGCTTTGCCAGCGTGAGGATGAAAGCTATAGTAGTTTGAGGATTGGAACGGTCATTCTTGCACAGACTGTACAAAGGCATACTTCAGCAGGAAGGAAAGGTAGATGTTGATGGGCAGAGTCAGAAGAGTTTGACCAGGCAGGGTGTCAACACGGAAGCACAGTTTAAGGACGATGGAAGCCTCCATCAGATTCATGCCTTCTGAGAGTTGAGGCCAGAGAGGCCATAGAAAACATCATTTGGAAGAATCTTAATAACAGGCATGGAGTCAGAGTGGGGATGAGTGGAGGAATACGCCCATAATAGTCCGGGGTGGAGTTCTTACAGAAAGTTTGAGCGAAGAGTTCAGCCTTAGAGACAGATGAGACGGCAGTGCTGCCGTGAGAGTTAAGGAAGAGGAAGAGAGGAAGAAGTGAGTGAGGATATATTTTGGCTAGATGCAGAAGTCACGGAAAGAATTAGAAAAAAGCAAAGTGTTGACATTGATAAAGAAGTTTTTGGTAAGTCGGAGAATAGATTTTAAACATAAAGGTCATAGTTAGCGAAGGCTCTGGAACCGAGCTGCCTCTCTATCGAACAAGCATGAATAAACCAAGGCATGAGTATGCCTCCATTAGAGACAATCACCTCTGAGATGCGCTGGGCAGGCACACAGAGGGTCTCTCTCCTGGAAGCAGTAATCATTTCACGGGAAATCGGAAAAGTACATCCTCAGGTCGTCCCACCGAGCTGAAGCAAAATGCCAGAAGCATCGCCTCTTCAGGTGGGTCAGAGGATGTACAGGAGCGATAGGACAGGATACAGAAATAAGGTTATGATCGGAGGAGGCCCAACAGAGAGAACAGTTTGACAGAGTAAGCAAAAGGATTAGAGGTAAGAAGAGGTCTAGAATGTTGGGCCTGTCTCCAAGACAGAATACGTGTAGTGCTGACCAGTCGGCTCAGGTCGTTGAAGCAAAGTTGTTTCACCAGGCTGAATGAGATGAAAGCCAAAGCTGGTGGTGAACATTGAAATCTCCTAGGATGGAGATTTCAGTGAAGGAGAAGTGAGTCAAGATGTGCTCCACTTTATAATTCAAATAGTCAAGAATTTTACATAGTTAGTAGAGTTAGGTGAAAGATAAGCAGCACAAATGTATTTAGTAATAGAATGACAATGAAGTCTTAGCCAGATGGTGGAAAATTCAGAAGAGTCAAGGTCGTGGGCACGAGAACAAGTGATGTCGTTGCGGACGTAGCAACATTCAGATTGAAATTTAGGATAGAGATAGTAGGAGGAACAGAGTAGAGGTTGCTGTCAGTAGCCTCAGAAACCTGTGTTTCGGTGAGGAAGAGAAGGTGAGGTTTAGAGGAAGAGATGGTGTTCCACGGAATGAAAATTAGAATGAGGACCACAATGTTGCAGAATTGTTGATAAGGAGGGAGGTTCGAGGGTTATCCAGACACCTCACCAGAGTCGGCAGCCAGAGGGGTGTCCTCCTGGGAGATTTATGGTCCCCCCTGGCAGGGACTTCGAGGGCAGTGTTGTTTTCGCCATTTTGAATTTTGAATTTCAGGAAAAGATGTGTGTGTTGTGTGAATGGGTGTGGTGTGAAAGAGGGGAACTGTCTTTAGAGCATGTGAACTATACTCTGGCTGATGAGACAAAGGAAAGCATCAGACGGCCCCTCCCTCCGCCTCTTCCCCCACCCCTCCTCCACCAACACCTGCTTGTCCCACCTTTACAGCTTCTAGGATAGAGGGGAAGCAAGGGAGGGGGTGAGAGAGGAGGAGATGTGAGGAGGACAGAGGAGAGAAGGAAGGGAGGCAAGGAAGGACATAGGGAGGAGGTGAAGGAGAGGGGTAAGAGTGAGGGAGAGAGAGGACATGTGGGAGGAAGAACGCAGCAGCCATGAGGGTGGTGGCGGCAGTGTCAGGGTGTAAACGTCCTTCGCCCTCTTAACACACAGTCCGCAACACTCTGGACGTGGTTACGTTCCTTTAATGTTGCACCGCCTTGATGTTCCTGTTCCCGCCAGTTGCCAAACAGAATTATTTTCTTTATACCGCCACTCCTCGTCCTCTCCTCTTCGTCCTCACACCCTCGTCCTCCTCCTGTCCTCGTCCTCGTCCTCGTCTAGTGAATTGGTGGCGGCGGGATTGAGGTGAGTGGTGTTTGGAGCAGTGATAGTGGTGAGGATAGTGAAGGGTAATCAATATGATGAGAGAGGGGCGGTGATGGTGGTGGTGATGGAGGGTGGTGGTGGTTAATGGTCTGAGTGGCGGCGGTGGGATCGCCTTCCATCCCAAGACTGGGTTTGTACTAAATAACACACACTGGTGGATGAGGCTGAACAGGTGGAGTTGTGGTCATCTAACAGAAGCAAAGAATGTGTGTCTGACTTAACGCACCTGAGTGGATGAGGTTGAACAGGGTGGGTTATTCATCTTAGCAACAAACAAAGAATGTGTGTCTGACCCTTTCGAGATGAGTTACAGAACAGGTGGGTTGTGTTCATCTTAGCAACAAACAAAGAATGTGTCTGACTTGCACCTGAGTGGATGAGGGTTAGACAGGTGGGTTGTGTTCATACTAGCAAAACAAAGTGTGTGTCTGACATGTACCCACCTGAGTGGATGAGGCTAGACAGGTGGGTTATGCTCCGTCTTAGCAACAGAAAAACAAGGTGTGTGTCTGACATGCTGCACCTGAGTGGATGACGTTGAACAAGGTGGTGAGTGTTCGTGTTAGCATACAAAATTGTGTGTGTCTGACGTAGCACACCTGAGTGGATGACGTTGAACAGGTGGAATTTATGTTCGTCTTTGCAGCAAACAAAATGTGTGTCAGCCTTCTTTTGGTGAATGACGTTAGACCTAGGTGGGTTGTGTTCATCTTGCAACAAACAAAGAAATGTGTGTCTGACTGTAACACAGGTAGATGACGTTAGACAGGTGGGTTGTGTTCGTCTTTGCAACAAAACAAAATGTGTCTGACGTAACACACCTGAGTGGATGACGTTGAACAGGTGGGTTGTCATTTGCGGCTCAAGCAAAGCAAGTGAGTTCTGGGTAAAACCTCCGTGTTGGGATTAGACGGGCAGGGGGTGTATTCATCTAGCAACAAACAGGCAAAGGGAAAGCAGGGAGTTCTATTTTGTTAGCACCTGTCTGGAACTTCGTTGAACGGAGCCAGAGGTTACGTTCTAGTTCTAATTTGCAGTATAATTAATTGTGGAAAACTGTAGAAAACGGAAAAAAATAGGATAAGTGGTGGCGAATGTATGAGCTCACACACACACACACACACACACACACACACACACACACACACACACACACTAAAACAAAGGAACACAATAAGGAGGAAATGAACATGCGTGGGGAGCAGCATTACCAACTCAACAACACAATGAGCACGAGAGTTTTTGCTTCGTCGAGGGCTAAGCAATACAAAAGAACAGGAGACATGACAGTGTGTTTTAGCGGCATTCCTTTTCCTTCTGTTAACTATTGAAATGTTTTTGGTGTTTTTGATGGCTTTGTCTTTTTCTCTGTTTTGGGTCTATCAGCTCTTCTCTTCAATGAGACAAATAGTTAATTAGTGAAAGACTGATTATATATATATTCATATATTTATTTATTTATTTATTTATTAGTTTATTTTATTCTTTCCTACTCTTCTTTCCGTTTTTCTTTTCTTTTCTTCATTGATGTTTTCTTTTCTTTTTTGTTGTTTTCTGCGTTTATACTTTCATTTCTTTTTTGATGTTATTATTTTCACCCCTCTTGTGATGTCCTTTGGTCCGGGTGAATCTATCACTTGGAAGAACCCTCATCATTTTCTTGATGTTGTGAGAGCCAATGTGGATGATTACTTTTTTCCTTTTAGATAATTGTGCTTCTTTTTGTATTCTTTTCTGGCATTCATACCTGTTTTCCTTGTACTGCGTTTCTCTTTCTTCCATTTTCTTTTCTGGTGTTGTTTCTATATCGGCTTTCTTGGTGCGTATCCTGCTGAACAAGTCTCCTTCACCCCAGAAGCCTCATATATACCAACTTCTACTACAAGCTACAACTTGCCTGTTAATGTGCAGTTAAGTATTTATATAATTTGTTGTCACAATAAATCGTTATCCTATCTTCGTTCCCCAAAACGCTTATATTCCTTTGTCGATAAAAACTAAACGAACTCAAAAACATATTTTCCTTTCTCTGTTTCCAAAACGTCCGATTCCTTTGTCGATAAAACTTTCCTCACAATAACTCGTTATCCTTTCTTTTGTTTTTCCAAAACGTTGATTCCTTTGTCGATAAAAACACATCACAATAACTCGTTATCCTTTCTTTGTTTCCGAAACGTTGATTCCTTTGTCGATAAAAAACACGTCACAATAAATCGTTATCCTTTCTTTGTTCCCAAAATGTTGATTCCTTTGTCGATAAAGAGCTACCGACATCGCTACGACGACTCATTTTCCTTCCTTTGAAGGTTAGGATCCACCCCGACATTTACGTCAGGGTCAGCATCCCACCCAACATTCAAGCTGGGGTCAGCATCCCACCCCCAACATTCAAGCTGGGGTCAGCATCCCGCAACATTCAAGCTGGGGTCGGCATCCCATCCGAAACAATTAAGTCAGGGGTCAGCATCCCACCCCAACATTCAAGCTGGGGTCAGCATCCACCCGAAACAATTCCAAGTCAGAGTCAGCATCTCTTCATTTTCATGTTTCTGGTGCTGCTTCTACTGTATATCGGCTTTTTCTTGGTGCCCGTATCCTGCACTACAGAACAGATCTCCTTCACCCCCAAAAGAAAACCCCTCGCCCGTGCCAACATACCACACAAAATCCTTAATCCCTAGCTGTTTAGATTTTTTGCTAATGTTGTGTTTTGTATCTGATTTTTTCTGGCATTCCTTTTTCTGCATTATCCCATCTCCGGTTTTATCTTTTCTTTATTTGTCGTTAGTGTTTGTGTAGAGTGATCTACATCGCCTCCACCTGGTGCACCGTATCTTTCTACAGGGGTCTCCCTTCACCCCAAGGGCTCACCCATACCGATATACCACACCAGAAGGCCTTCATGCTGGATTTTGTGTGTTTTGTTGTATTTTTCTCATCTCTGCTTGTCTTATTTATTTCCTGGAATTCTTCTCCTGTATTATCCTATTTCTGAAGTTCCTTTAGTTTTATTCTCCCTTATTTTCCCGGTGTTTTATCTGTAATATCCCTGTCGTGGGCTGTTCTGCAATCGCCCTTCCTTGGTGCCGTGTGCTGATACGAATAAGTCCTCCTTCACCCCAGAAAAGACCACGCCTATACTGAAACACACAGCAGCAAACGCACTCCTCCCAACGCCCCCTGGACACTCAGGATCTCCGGCACCCATGAACGCCCCAAAGGAACCAGAGACGCCTGCCGGAACCCCCTGAGCCCCGCGACGCGCTTGCCAGGGAGACCTTGGCGCTCCCCTAACGCTCCCCAGCACCGCCGAGGTGAGGGAGGCAGAGGAGCTCCAGACGATGCAGAACAACTCCAGACCCAGGAGATATTAAATTAATCAGTAAAGCTTACCGTTGACGGCGCAAAGGCTGCGTTTGTCAGAGTCTGGGATGGCAGAAACCGGCCGAGTGTTTTTAACGCAGCATCGTCGTTTACCTCTTGCTTCTGATTTCCCTCATTGTTTATTAGAGACAGACAGAGAGAGAGAGAGAGCATTTTAAAAGGTATAATGCTGTGCAATTGCTTTAATCCTTGATAATATTGTTACCAATAACTATCTATTCTTCCCCTTCACCCCCACACCTCACACATTGTGTGTGTCCATACTTAATATGTGTATCCGTCTCTCTCTCTCTCTCTCCTCTCTCTCTCTCTCTCTCTCTCTCTCTCTCTCTCTCTCTCTCTCTCTCTCTCTCTCTCTCTCTCTCTCTCTCTCTCTCTCTCTCTCTCTCCAGATTTCCACTTTCCTTTGTGTCCCCAACACTATATAATTAATGCATAGGTCCTCCTTAGCCTCCTCCTCCTCACCATGCTTTTCCTCTTTCATCTCTCCACGTATGTATTCCCTATTATTAATTATGTTCTTTATTAAATTTGCCTTTCTTAGCCCCCTTTTCTTTTCTTCATCCTAAACATTCCCTTTCATTTCTCTACACAGTAACCCTCTCCTTGTAATCCTCTTTTGTTTCCTCCTCCTCCTCATCCCTTTTTATCAATATTTTCATTATTTATTTTTTGCCCTTAAGCTGTTTGCTTTATTGTAAAAAATAACAACAACTCTTTTGACATTCTCTCCACATTCCTAATCTTCTACCATCATTATATCTTTTATTATTCTTACCTCCTCCTCCTCCTCCTCCTCCTCCTTCCCCTCCTCCTCCTCCTTCCCCTCCTCCTTCCCCTCCTCCTCCTCTTCCTTCTCCTCCTCCTCCTCCTCCTCCTATTTTTTATTTATTTTGCATCCAGGACAACCATTTATATTATACCTACCTTTCAACCTCATTTCTTCCTCCTCCTCCTCTTCCAGGTAAGCTTCTCCCCTGAGGCAGTGGGCGTAGCAATGATACCAATTTCACCTGTGGGTGACAGTTTTCTCTCTCTCTCTCTCTCTCTCTCTCTCTCTCTCTCTCTCTCTCTCTCTCTCTCTCTCTCTCTCTCTCTCTCTCTCTCTCTCTCTCTCTACTACTACTACTACTACTACTACTACCTACCACTACTAATACTAGTATTATTTCTGTAAAATTCATTTCTCTTCCTCCTCCTCCTCCTCCTCTTCTCTCCTCTTCCCCTGCTTCACCTCTTCGTCTTACTGTTTCTCCCTGTCCTCATCTCTTGTCACACCTTTCTCTAAAAACTACATATACAATAAATTAAATATTATGTAGTCGGTTCAGTACAAAAAAACACTGATGTATAATATTTCATTCTGCCACATTCACACCAGTAGGCTAACAAAGCCAAAAGTGAAAGGTGCAGCAATATGTAAATTATAGTAGCGATAGTACAAATAATACAACACGTAGTGACAGCATCATGAACAGAAACAGTAACAATAGTAGTATTTTTTGGCATTAACACCAGTAACTAAAATGAAAAAAAAAACGAAAACAAAAAAGTCCGCTAAACACTACTAATAACAGTACTGTAATAGTTACACCATTAATGTCACTACTATCTACTATCATTATACTGTCTACAACTATTTTACGTCACACTACCTCCAGTCCTCTATTTCCCATAATCTATAATTATTTTTCTCGTCCTCTCTCCTCCTCTCACGTCACTGTCACTTCCTCCTCCTCGGCGTCTCTCAAGGTGTTCAGGGCTGCTGGACAGGCGGCTCATGGTGTCCACACTCCTCCCTCTCTGCCTGATTCACCTCTTACTAATATTAATAACCTTACTTCTGCATTTTTACAACTATAATCATCTTACTCGTTACGCTTGATAAAAAAATGTTAATAAGCACGCTGGGAAGGCAGACGAGAGGTAATAATTGGATCGAACTCCTATGAAGCGGATTCCCGAACTAATTGAGGCATGGCTGCAGGGGCACTTGAGGGCTTACCACGGAAGCCACGCAACATAGGAAGCTTCAAGAGGATCGTTAACATCCCAGTGTGTTTGGAATCGCCTGTTTCTGACCTGAACACACGCTAATTCAGTGCTGTGTGTGTGTGTGTGTGTGTGTGTGTGTGTGTGTGTGTGTGTGTGTGTGTGTGTGTGTGTGTGTGTGAAATTAAGCAGTAACAATGAAAGCGTTAATTAATGCATGAATCACCAATAGCACCTCCCATTACTCCTCCCTACTCCTCTTCCCTTCCCTTCCTTATTATTTTGTGATGGCCCAAAATACGTAAAATCAACAACAACAACAATAATGATAACAAGACTATTCCCCCCCCCCTACCCTCCTCATCTCCTTTCACTCTCTTCTCTTCCCATTTCCCTAAACCTTTATTTTCCATTACCTCAAAATATACAATGGAAGAAAAAGGAGAACACAACGAAGAAGAACAATTACTACTACTACTGAAACAACAAATAAAAACAATAGCAACGGAACAATAATCATGCCATACAATTATACTTTCAATCAATGGTAAAATATCTGACTGGGATGTGTAATTTTGCAGGTGAGGTCCCTGAAGGTTCGGTATTGGGTCCACTTTTGTTTATTATGTATATCATTGACTTAGATACAGGGAATTAGTAGTGATATCGAGTAAGTTTGCAGATGATGCCAAGATCGGTAGAGTGAGTCGGATCAGGACGCTAATATTATCCGGGGTGAACTAAACAGATTGTATGACTGGGCGGATAAATGGCGAATGGAGTTCAATGTAAGGAAGTGCAGTATTCTGAATGTATGGTGGGAACAACCCCTCTCACAACTATTGCTTAAATGACACTCTCGCAAGCAGGTCTGGGTGCAAAAAAGAGGGACTTAGGGTTCTAGTGAGCTCTGATCTCCGTCCAAGGGCACAATAAATTCACGCTGAGAAATTGAGCAAAATAGGGTACTGGGATTTATTTCCAAGGAGCGTAAGCAACAGAAGCACCAGAGTCTTCCTCAAACTATATTTAGCATTAGTTAGACTTCATCTTGACTATACTGGCTCAGTTCTGGTCACCGTATTATACGTAGAATGGATATCAAAATGTTAGAATCGGTGCAGAAGGATGACGAAAAGATGATTCGAGGGTTGAAACATACGCCATACGAGGAAAAACTCAAACAGTTAATGCATTCTCTAGAAAAGGCGAAGGGTGCGTGGAGACATGATCGAGGTTTATAAGTGGATGAAAGGGCTTTATTAAGGAGACATTCACTGTAGGTTTTGTTGGTGAAGAACCGGGTAGGACACGGGTAATGGGTTTTAAACTGGATAAATTCATATTCAACGAGGGACATTGGCAAAAATTTGTCTACAAACAGAGTGGTGGATAGGGTGGAATAGGAGAACTTAGCAGAACATTGTGGTGGTGTCAATACAATTGTCACATTAAAAAATATAGATTAGATAAATTCATGGAAGCGATATTAGGTGGGGTTAGATGCACAGGGAGCTAAACAGGAGCTTAGGTTCCCAGAGAGGAGCTGCCTCGTACAGGCCTACCGGCCTCTTGCAGACTCCTATGTTCTTATGTTCTTATGTTCTTACCCTTCCTCCTTTTTCCCACTTCCTCTTCCCCATTAACCCTTCCTTTTCTCCATCCGACATTTCTCCCCATCCTACCACCTCCCCACCCCACAAGCCTAAGGTTGTGACACAAACCCCACTCCTCCACACTCACCCCATCCCTCCCAGTATCCTGCTGCTCCACCACGCCTTCTGCTCTATCCTCGCCCTCAATGCTTACGTCCCCACCCGGCACCACACTCCAGCACCGCTACGTCAGAATAATTTTTAACACAGTTGGGCACGGAGGAACGAATCAGCTTTGCTGCCACCGCGGACGCGGAGAAATACATGATCGCGTAACTTGCCCCGCCCAGCTGATCACTTTCCTCCGCGCTGAGTGTCCTTTTCATATAATCTCTACTCTGTTCCCTCCTCTATCTCTATCCTAAATTTCAATCAAAGCTGGATGTTGCGCCTACATGCGCAACGACATCACTGCTCTCGTGCCCGACGACCTTGACTCTTCTGAATTTTCCACCATCTGGTTAAAGACTTCACTGTCATTCTATTACTAAATACATCTGTGCTGTTTATCTCTCTACGCTAACTCTACCAACTGTAAAAAATTCTTTGACTATTTAGTTGTTCTAAAGTGGAGCTTTTATCTTGACCCTCTCCCTTCGCTGAAATCTCCATCCTAGGAGATTTCAATATTCCCCACCAACTTTGGCTTTCATCCTCTTTCCACTGACCATCCTGGTGAACAAGCCTACAACTTTGCTTTATCCTCAACGACCTAGAGCAGTTGGTCAGCACCCACCACATATTCCTGACCGTCTTGGAGATCGGCCCAACATTCTAGACCTCTTCGCTTACCTCAAACCCTTCTGCTTATTCTGTCAAGCTGTTCTCTCCGTTGGGCTCCTCGATCACAATCTTATTTTCTGCATCCTGTCCTATCGCTCCTGGCATACATCCTCTGGACCCACCGAAGAGGCGATGCTTCTGGCATGTTGCTTCAGTTCGGTGGTACGACCTGAGGATGTGCCCTCATTACCCGTGGAATGATTATTGCTTCAGGATAGAGACCCTCTGTGTGTGCTCAGCGCATCACAGAGGTGATTATCTCTGGAATGGAGCATACATTACCCTCGTTCAACTTTCTCTACTCCTCACGCTAAAAGCCTTGGTTTAATCACGCTTGTTCTCGTGCTGTCAATGATAGAAGGTAGCTCACAAAATATACCAGAGCCTTCAAACTAATACTAATTATGAACTTTTACATTTCTGCCCGAAATCATGCCCAAATCTATTCTCCGACTAACCAAGAAAAGTTCTTTCATTAATAGAAAATGTCAAAACCTTGCTTTCTCTAACTCTTCCGTGACTTCTGGCATCTAGCCAAAAACATCTCCTCCAACTTCACTTCTTCATCTTTCCTCCTCCTCAGTCTGACGGCAACACTGCCGTCTCATCTATCTCTAAGGCTGAACTCTTATCTCAAACTTTTCTAAAACTCCACTCTGGACGATTCTGGGCATATTCCTCCTACTCATCCCCTCTGACTCCTTCCTGCACTGTTATAAGATTCTTCAAAATGATGTTTTCTATGCCTCTCTGGCCTCAATCCTCAGAGGCTTATGGACCTGATGGAGTGCCTCCTATTGTCCTTAAAAACTGTGCCTCGTGCTGTCACCCTGCCTGGTCAAACTCTTTCGCCTCTGCCTGTCAGCATCTACCTTTCCTTCTTGCTGGAAGTATGCCTTCACACAGCCTGTGCCTAAGAAGGTGTGACCGCTCCAATCCCTCAAACTACCGTCCTATTGCTTTGCTTTCTTGTCTATCTAAAGCTTTTGAATCAATCCTTAACCATCAAGATTCAAAAGCACCTTTCCACTCTGACCTTCTATCTGATCGCCCAGTATGGGTTCCGCAAGGAGGCGTTCTACTGGTGATCTCTAACCTTAACTGACTCTTGGTCATCCTCTCTTAGCCGTTTCGGTGAAACTTTTGCTATTGCGCTGGACATATCAAAAGCTTTTTGATAGGGTCTGGCACAAATCTTTGCTTTCTAAACTACCCTCCTACGGTTTCTATCCCTTCTCTCTGTACCTTTATCTCCAGTTTCCTTTCTGACCGTTCTATTTCTGCCGTGGTAGACGGTCACTGTTCTTCCCTAAATCTATTAACAGTGGTGTCCCACAGAGTTCTGTCCTATCTCCACTCTTTTCTGTTGTTCATTGATCTTCTTTCCAAACGAACTGTCCTATCCATTCCTACGCCGATGATTCCTCTGCATTATTCAACTTCTTTTAATAGAAGACCCACCTTCAGGAACTTAACGACTCAAGGCTGGAGCTGCAGAACAGCCTCAGACCTTACTGTATTTCGATTGGGGCAAGAAAAGAACCTGGTGTCCTTCAACGCCTCAAAAACACAGTTTCTCCACCTATCCACTCGACACAATCTTCCAAGCAACTATCCACTATTCTTTGACAACACCCAGCTATCCACCTTCCTCAACACTAAACATCCTCAGTCTATCCTTAACTCAAAATCTCAACTGGAAACTTCATATCTCATCTCTTACTAAATCAGCTTCCTCGAGGCTGGGCGTTCTGTACCGTCTCCGCCAGTTCTTCTCCCTGCACAGTTGCTGTCCATATACAGGGGCCTTGTCCGCCCTCGTATGGAGTATGCATCTCATGTGGGGGCTCCCTCACACAGCTCTTCTGGACAGAGTGGAGGCAAAGGCTCTTCGTCTCATCAGCTCTCCTCCTCCATACTGATAGTCTTCTACCTCTTAAATTCCCGCCGCAATGTTGCCTCTCTTTCTATCTTCTATCGATATTTCCACGCTGACTGCTCTTCTGAACTTGCTAACTGCATTGCCTCCCCCCTCCCATGGCCCCTTGCACTCGACTTTCTCTCATGCTCATCCTATACTGTCCAAACCCCTTGCAAGAGTTAACCAGCATCTTCACTCTTTCATCCCTCACGCTAGTAAACTCTGGAACAATCTTCCTTCATCTGTATTTCCTCCTGCCTACGACTTGAACTCTTTCAAGAGGAGGGTATCAGGACACCTCACCTCCCGAAACGACTTATCTTTTCCAGGCCACCTCTTTGGATTCTTTTTTAGGAGCAGCCCAGTAGCAGGCTTTTTTTTTTTATTAATGTTTACTTTTTGTGCCTTGAGCTGTCTCCTTTGCTGTAAAAAAAAAAAAAAAAAAAAGTGTATGTGGTTATCAGCACTGTAGTCTTCAAACAAAATTACGTCACTGTGGCTACGAGGCTGCCTCAAGAGACTGTGTTGCCATTTCTCCTTGCCTGGTCAAGCTCTTTCGTCTCTGCCTGTCAACTTCTATCTTTCCTTCCTGCTGGAAAGAAACGCCTTTGTACAACCTGTGCCTAAGAAGGGTGACCGTTCAATCCCTGGAAACTACCGCCCTATAGCTTTACTTTCCTGTCTATCTAAAGCTTTTGAGTCAATCCTTGACCGGAAGATTCAAAGCACCTTTCACTTCTAACCTTCTATCTGATCGCCAGTATGGATTCCGCAAGGGCGTTCTACTGGCGATCTTCTTTGCCTCTCTTAACTGACTCTTGGTCATCCTCTAGCCGTTTCGGTGAAACTTTCTCTGTTGCGCTAGACATATCGAAAGCCTTCGATATAGTCTGGCACCAATCTTCTTTCTAAGCTGTCCTCTGTCAGGATTCTATCCCTCTCTCTGTTCCTTTATCTTCAGTTGCCTTTCAGCCGTTCTATCTCTGCAGTGGTAGACGGTCACTGCACTTCCTAAACCTATCTACAGTGGCGTTCCACAAGGCTCTGTCTATCACCCTCTCTTCTCTGTATTCATCCAATGATCTTCTTTCCACCAACAAGCATTGTCCTGTCCACTCATACGCATGATGACTTCCACTCTGCAGTCTTCAACTTCGTTCAATAGAAGACCATCACAACAGGAAGTACGTTGACTCCAGACTGGAAGTCTGCTGAACGCTTAGCCTCAGACCTTGCTATCATTTCCGATTAGGGCAGAAGGAACCTTGTGCAATCCTTCAGTGCCTCAAAAACTTAATTTCTCCACCTATCAAGTTGACACAATCTTCCAAACACCTATCCGCTATTCTTCGACAACACTCAGCTGTCATCTTCTTCAACAATAAACATCACTCGGTCTATCCTTCAGCTCAAAATCTCAACTGGAAACTTCATATCTCCTCTCTCGGCAATCAGCTTCCTCGAGGCTGGGCGTTATAACTGACTGTTTAGACCACCAGAAACAATCCTTCATACACTTGGCTATTATATATAATAGAATGCTTGCACAGAGTATGTATAACTTATTTAAAAAGAAGTAGTCAATATAGGCGATAGTGTGGAATATCCGCTCATCACCGCCACCCACGCCACCACCAAGATATATTTCAACAGCTTATGCGTGCCATACATCTTTAGCGACCTCCACAGAACGTAACCCTCTGCTAGCCTATTTCCTCTGTTAAAATATTTATAGTAGTATTGACTAAATGACTTGGAGAAGAAGCTACTAATATCTTAGAATTTTTGCGATAATTAATCTCTCTCTCTCTCTCTCTCTCTCTCTCTCTCTCTCTCTCTCTCTCTCTCTCTCTCTCTCTCTCTCTCTCTCTCTCTCTCTCTCTCTCTCTCTCCTCTCTCTCTCTCTCTCTCTCTCTCTCTCTCTCTCTCTCTCTCTCTCTCTCTCTCTCTCTCTCTCTCTCTCTCTCTCTCTCTCTCTCTCTCTCTCCTCTCTCTCTCTCTCTCTCTCTCTCTCTCTCTCTCTCTTCACAGCACATGATAGCCTCAGTTTTCTTTCTTTCGTCCAGACTCTGAAACTTTTATTCCTTTTCCTCGGCGATTAATGATTCTGGGTGACGTTGAGTTTCCTGAACCGACCGGCAAATTATTCTTTCTACTTCATATTCCTTCTAGCCCCCGCCCCTACGATCCCTAACACCTATTCCCCCTCTTGCGCTCCCTTAACCCCCTCTTCCCCTTCTCTCCATGACAATTATAAACTAGTCCGCCCCGCCATTCTTCTCGCGCTCAGCTTCTCACGGAATTGCGCGCTTCTACGGCGACTTGCAGGTATTGGTCGTTTACAGTAGGGATGGGCAGGTACCGTTAATTTGAGTACCGGGAGAACCGATACCGAAAACTTGGGTACCGTTAGTACTGGTACCGGTCCCGGTACCCAAATTTTTATTTATAGCTTAATGCCGTCTGATGAAAGTCCGAACTAAATTTTCTGTAGAAAACTTTCTCTCTCTCTCTCTCTCTCTCTCTCTCTCTCTCTCTCTCTCTCTCTCTCTCTCTCTCTCTCTCTCTCTCTCTCTCTCTCTCTCTCTCTCTCTCTCTCTCTCTCTCTCTCTCTCTCTCTCTCAGATGAAGTGAATATTTTTTTCGATAAAAAATAGCATGTATAGATATTACAGATGTACTCGAGCATAGTCTAATCACAATAACAATATATATTAGCAACCTAAAAAAGAATCGGACATGAAGAATTATCCAGTAAATCCAATAAATAAATCCAATAATAAAATAATGGAGACGGGAGGTATGATGGAAACGATAAGCAGGACAAAATGGTGGGAACTTGGAAAGACGGTCAGCGAGGCTTGACTCAGCACCGAGCACAACATTCAAAGCTTATCGTCTCCACGGGGCCCATACCGCATGGCGACTGGCAAGGCCGCGCTCCGCCGAGCGTCACTAAGATCCAAACGGTACCGGTACTAGCGACAATGCTCAGTGCCGGTGATCATGGTCTTCGCGGCACTGGGTATCGGTACTGGGTGCCGGCTGAATAGATTCTTCTCGGCACCAGGTACCGTTACCGGGTGCCGAGAAGAATCCATTCAACCGGCACCTGGTACCCGTACACAATACCGAGAAAAATCGATTCATCCGGCACCCGGTACCGGTGCCCAGTGCCGCGAAGCCTCGCGGTCACTCGACACTGAGCATTGCCGCTAGTACCGGTACCGTTTGGATCTTAGTGACGCTCGGCGCTCTCCCGTCTCCATGCGGTATGAACCCTGTGTGGAACGCTGGTCATTGCCTCGCTGACCTCCCAAGTTCCCACCATCTTGTCTGCTTTTCGTTTCATCCTGCTCCCGTTTCCATTATTTTATTATTTATTTATTAATTGGATTTATTGGATAATTCTTCATGTCCGATTACTCTTTTTGGTTGCCTAATAAATATTGTTATTGTTGAAATAGACTATGATCAGCTATCCATAATGCCATGTTATTTTTTATCAAAAATAAATATTCACTTCATTCAGAAAGAAGAAGAAGAAGAGAAGAAGAAGAAGAAGAAAGAAGAAGAAATATCCATATCACCGAGATAGCCACTCACTGAGTGGTTATCTCTCTCTCTCTCTCTCTCTCTCTCTCTCTCTCTCTCTCTCTCTCTCTCTCTCTCTCTCTCTCTCTCTCTCTCTCTCTCTCTCTCTCTCTCTCTCTCTCTCTAAAGCTAACAGGTCATACAGGTTTAACAGTGTAAGTATATAGAAAGCGAAGTCTTGGGTTGAAAGTTATCAGTCACACTGGTCTTTAGAAAACGCTAATATATGTTTGTTATTGTTATTAAACTATGATCGAATACATCATAATAAATTGTACATGCTAATTTTTTTCAAAAATTATATATTCACTTCATTCAGAGAGAGAGAGAGAAGAAGAAGTGAAACCTCATATCAAGACAAATATCTTGATATGGATATTTTTCTTCCTTCCCCCTTCTCTCTCTCTCTCTCTCTCTCTCTCTCTCTCTCTCTCTCTCTCTCTCTCTCTCTCTCTCTCTCTCTCTCTCTCTCTCTCTCTCTCTCTCTCTCTCTCTCTCTCTCTCTCTCTGATAAAAGTTAACGAGTCATGCAATTTAAGTGACAAGTAAAAGAAAAAGATGTATTAGGGTAAAAAGTTAGCCGAGTCTCACGAGTCAATAGAAAACAGCATGTAAGAAGAAAACAAGATCTTAGGCTCAACTTAACAATATGAAACATAAAAAATACAATATAAACGAACCTTTAGAAGCAAGCTAATGTAAGAACGATTCTTGTGTAGTGAATGGCATGCTCCTCACTTCTCATTTGTTGTTTTGCTTGCAACAATAAACTATCAATCAATCAATCATATATATATATATATATATATATATATATATATATATATATATATATATATATATATATATATATATATATATATATATATATATATATATATATATATATATATATATATATATATATATATATATATATATATATATATATGTGTGTGTGTGTGTGTGTGTGTGTGACAATAGTAGTTCACACATCCAAGATTTACATCTTTTAAAAGCTATTTATTACCATAAAGGAAAAAAATATAGATGACCCAATAGCAATTTACATCCAAGATTTACATCTCTTAAGAAATACCATCCTTGTTCTTAATTAAAACATGTCATTTAACGGGACTGCCCATGTTATACATTAATTTATTATCCTACATATTCACTATTCAGCATCACATTTTATTTAGAAACAAAACTATGTTTATATTTTTCATCATAGACGGCTGCGTTTTGAAACCCAGTTCTCCAGCTTTACGAAGATAGTCTTTCGCTTGGTACAGATGATGCTAGGAATACATAAACTTTGTGGCCTGATTTTTGCAATGTGGAGAACAGGAGACTCTAGATTTTTCCACCATGCCACAGGGATTCTTCATATCTAGGTAACATTTGTTCTTGGAGAAATCGTGTTGTTCTATATCACTGACCAACAGATGGTTGTACTTTGATCTTAGAGTGTCCTCCACCCCTCTTGTCATATTTTTCCCCAAGGACAATTTTGTGTTCTCTCCTGTTTCTTGTGGCCTTGTTGCTTGGGAAGATCGCTGTAGCTGTGTGTTGAAACAACAGGCCACTGTCCACAGATCTTTTTGATTAGATGATCTTTGATTTCATTAACATTTTCTAGCTAACAAAGGGAAGCTTCTTAAATCTAGGATCCTAGTTGCAGCTCGAAGAGGAACATTCTCCACTGTTGGGAACTTTCATTGATTAAACTGAAGTTCTACCCCGAAAATGAGAGGTACATGTGTCCCTTCTCACCATGTCATCGCTAGCTGCCATGCAATCCTGCAGAACTCTGATCGCCAAGTATTACTTTTGGCTTAATGAGGTGAATTTCTCGGATGACATTTCTTTTGTAGCTGCTTAAAGGCTGCAACACCGTGATGGATTTTTCTACCATCCATTCCTTGAATTCAGGCACAATTCATTTTGCCCAGCAAACGAGAGTGTTTGGTAATTGCTTCGTGCTGCTCCAGAAACCGTTCCATCTCATAATGGGTCGAGATTTCGTCTTGTTTTCCCGTCCATCATTAACTTCTTTTTCTTTCAGCATTCCCCTGCTTCTGAACTTCTGCCAGTTTGTCAGTATAACACTGTAATTGGAAGTATAATTTTTTCTCATATTTCACTTCTGAAGTGAGAAAATTTCAGTTACCTTCTGGACGACTAAATTTGTATGGGCAGAAGCAACCGAGATGTCGCACATTCATGATCTTGAATACTGATGCAACCATATTGTTGCATTATCGGTCTATTCTGCTTTGCAATTTATCATTGATTTTCCATCATTTGCATATCTGACTCAATTTGCTTTGTGCTGCATGATCTTTCATATTATTATGGTTTTCCTAACGCAAGATTTTTAGTTCCCATTCCCGAATCAATAAAATGAGCAGTTACTGATAAAAACTCTGTTGTTTGTCTGGAACTCCACAGGTCAGACGTAAATGCAACATGGTCTGCTTTTTCAATGTTTTTTTTTCACTGCCTCTACTTTGTTTTTTTATGCAATTAACACAGTAAATGGGATCGCAGATCCATTCTACTTGGAAGTATATACCTTGGATCAAAGAACACTTACAAATTTCTTAAAGCCTCATTTTCTGAGACAGAGTTTGCAAATCTTTCACTATGTTTTTCTGAAAACAGGCATCAAGTTGATTTTCTTTTTGTAACCCCATCCCCCATGCTTTGTTTCTTTTGCAATGAGGTATTCAAAGTTCTTTGCACTTTGCTGGCCCACACTCCCCTGAAGGTGATAGTTGTGGATTTGTGGTCTTGCTGGAGCTCCCCGAACCCTGGTTATGATTGTGGTCATCCTGCGCTCCCGAAAGGTTGGTGGCGAGTCAAGTGATATTTCCTCTCTTTCTGAAGCCAGTTCTATTGGATACTCACACTGTGGCTTCATCATCCCAATCGTGCTTCAGTATACGACAGGACATCTTTACAGATGAGGCATTTCGTGTTGTCGCTATCTGCTCCATAAAAGGTCAACGGACTTTTCTTGGCCTTTTTTGGGGCCCATGGTGTGAATATCTGTAAAAAAAAAAGCCTCATTAACAATGACGCCAAAAAATCTGTACTAGCTAATTAAATGGTGTCATCTTCATCAGATATATTCACCTCTAACATTTAACCAACATTTGAGAGTGACAAAAAAATCCTTACTCTTACCTGCGAAACATTTCATTTAACGCTGCCGCCCACACACACAAGCTGATTGATGTATAGATGTCTGAATTTTCATTCGAGATTGATGCTGTGCAGCTTATATGAAACCCTACAGCATGTAGGAAGGACAATGTCTTATACTTTAGGGTTGTCATCATTTATCAGCAGATAACTTTTCGCCGTTTCTGATTTGCCTATATACATCGTTTGGTGACATCGTGAGTTTAAGTGTTTCCGATTAGTCAAGATATTTTTCTTCTCCAGGACAACAAGGTATAAAAGGAACAACTAGTACATAAAGTTGAAAATCCTAATTGTCTAGGTCTCTTTTCATACTTTATCTGAATTTGGCGCGTCGAAGAAACTAGTCAGCAAACACAGCCGGGATGGGTAAGGTGACAACGTGACAAGTGCCAGGTACTTCAAGCTGGAACAAGAAATAAGAAGCTCGATTACGAAATGCGCGGCATTAAACTCTGGCGTTTAATGCGTTAAGGACCTGAGCGTCAAAACTCAAATTCTCATCAATGCAT
>NW_026112252.1:834677-849677 GCF_024679095.1 Eriocheir sinensis
GGGATTGACTCTTTTCTATCACACCTTCCTTAAGCAATGATTCTACTTCTCCATGAATGTATTTCTCATCAGACTTAGAGAATCCCCAAGTAGGGATAGATATAGGCCTATAGTCTTCTGTCGTGTTAGTAAAGAGAGATGGATGATCAGCTCACATGCAAACTACTCCACATAGAGCTAAAGTCGTCCACTTGGTTAAAGTTAATGAAGTGCCTTCGTGTGTACGGGGTAAGTGTGAAGGATGAAAGTATGAACATGCTGGGTAACTCCTGCATAAGGGATTTAAGTAGCAGGGACGAGGTTGGGTAGGAGGTCGAGTGTAGCGTTGCCGCGGGAGGGTGGGGATGTGTTCAGGAGAACAGTCACCATGACACGGTCGATAAACATAGAAAAAAAATATCACTCCGACATAATTTAAGAGACATAAGATAGTAAGTAAAATATGATAACATGTGGATGTGTGTGTGTGTGTGTGTGTGTGTGTGTGTGTGTGTGTGTGTGTGTTTGTGTGTGTGTGTGTGTGTGTGTGTGTGTGTGTGTGTGTGTGTGTGTGTGTGTGTGTGTGTGTGTGTGTGTGTGTGTGTGTGTATAAAAACATCTGAATTTTGTTGAACGTTTATCTTTATCACAGTGTGGCAGTAAGAATTATTATATGTGGCCCGGGCGGGGAGAGAGAGAGAGAGAGAGAGAGAGAGAGAGAGAGAGAGAGAGAGAGAGAGAGAGAGAGAGAAAAAGAAACAAACAAATGCAGAGAGAGAGAGGCCTAACTTGTCATTCTACACATGTCAATTTTTTTTCCCGCGCTTTGGAAAGCGCGCGCATTTTTAGGGCCTATTATTTGCTCTAATTATTCATGTACTACTCTGAACTGCTGTAATACATCAAATTACATTATTCTCATTGATGACATACTATTTGATTTATATTTCCGCTTTTTATTATAATGTTAATGTTAACTCGCAAAGGAAAAATATCCGGCATTTAGACCACCGCAGTTTATATGTTAAGGATTGATTCAAAAGCTTTAGATAGACAGGAAAGTAAAGCTATAGGGCGGTAGTTTGAGGGATTGGAACGGTCATCGTTCTTAGGCACAGGCTGTACAAAGGCACACCTCCAACAGGAAGGAAAGGTAGATGTTGATAGGCAGAGACGAAAGAGTTTGACCAGGCAGGGTGACAGCACGGAAGCACAGTTTTTAAGGACAATAGGAGGCACTCCATCAGGTCCATAAGCCTTCTGAGAGTTGAGGCCAGAAAGGGCATAGAAAACATCATTTGGCTGAATCTTAATAACAGGCATAAAGGAGTCAGAGGGGGGATGAGTAGGAGGAATATGCCCAGAATCGTCCAGGGTAGAGTTCTTACAGAAAGTTTGAGCGAGGAGTTCAGCCTTAGAGACAGATGAGACGGCAGTGCTGCCATCAGGGTTAAGGAGAGGAGGGAAAGAGGAAGAAGTGAAATTGGAGGAGAAGTTTTTGGCTAGATGTCAGAAGTCACGGGAAGATTTAGAAGAAGCAAGGTGTTGACATTTTTTATTGATAAAAGAAGTTTTGGTAAGTCGAAGAATAGATTTGTCACGATTCCGGGCTGAAATGTAAAGGTCATAGCGGGAGTTCGAAGGTTCTGCAACCTTTTGTGAGCTGCCTCTCTATCTTTAATAGCACGAGAACAAGCATGATTAAACCAAGGCTTTTTAGCATGAGGAGTAGAGAAAGAACGTGGAATGTATGCCTCCATTCCAGAGACAATCACCTCTGAGATGCGCTGGTCACACACAGAGGGGTCTCTCTCGTGGAAGCAGTAATCATTCCACGGGAAATCGGAAAAGTACATTCTCAGGTTGTCTCACCGAGCTGAAGCAAAATGACAGAAACATCGCCTCTTCGGTGGGTACAGAGGATGTACAGGAGCAATAGGACAGGATACAGAAAGATTATGATCAGATGAGCCCAACGGAGAGAACAGTTTGACTGAGTAAGCAGAAGGATTAGAGGTAAGGAAGAGTTCTAAAATGTTGAGCCTTTCTCCAAGACTGTCGGGAATACGTGTAGGATACTGAACCAACTGCTCTAGGTTGTTGAGTAGAGCAAAGTTGTAGGCTTGTTCACCAGGCTGGTCAGTGAAAGAGAATGAAAGCCAAAGCTGGTGGTGAACATTGAAATCTCCCAAGATGAAGATTTCAGCGAAGGGAAAGTGAGTCATGATTAGGATTAGGGGAGTGAGATCAGAAGGAGGGCAGGACCCAGAGCAGGGAGGGGCGTTAATCTCTGGTGAGGTCACTAGTCAGGTCAGTAGCTTGGAGGGTGAGTACAATAGTCTGGTAAGGGATATTAAACTAGGGCAGCAACAGTTTATACCTCACAGGGAAGTCAGGTCAACAGGTAATTACCCGCGATGGATGACAGACAGGCTAAAAGCTGAAATAGGAAGAAAAAAAAGGACTATATGTTAGAATCAAGAGAAGGGGAGACTCACCTACGGGACAGTTACAACGACTTAGCTAGAACAGTAAAGAAGAACACGCGTGTAGCAAAACGTAATTATGAGATTAGAATTGCCAGAGAAGCAGAGGCCAATCCAAAGGGTTTCTTTCAACTTTATAAGACCAAGGTTAGGGATAAGATAGGGCCGGTTAAGTCAGGAGAATCACTGATAAACACAAATTAGGAAATGAATGAGGCGATAAATAGATATCTCTTAACTGTATATACCGAAGAAGGATTAGACGATATACCTCAAGGAGAACAGATCTTCAGGGGAGAAGATGTGGAAATATTAACCGTCATCAACGTAAGTAGGGAGGTCGTGATTAGACAGATAGATAGACTCAAAGTTACTAAGGCGCCAGGGCCAGATGAAATTTTTCCCAGGGTATTAAAATAATGTAAAGCTGAAATCAGTGGGAAGCTAAGATAAGTTTTTAGGAAGTCGCTAGACAATAGGGTGGTGCCTGTTTCATAGAGGCAGGCACGCGTTATTCCAATCTTTAAGAAGGGAGACAAATCTTCTATGCAAAACTATAGGCCGATCAGTTTGACGTCAGTTATAGGCAAAATGCTTGCGTCAATAATAACAGATAGTATTAGGGACCATATTGACAGACATAATTTAATACACGACTCACAGCATGGGTTTAGGAAAGTCGTGCCTCACTAATCTTTTATCCTTTTAGAATAGAGTATACGAGGCAGCTGACAATGATGAGAGTTACGATGTAGTTTATCTTGATTTTAGTAAGGTCTTCGATAAGGTACTTCACCAGAGACTGTTAAATAAAGTCAGGGCTCATGGAATAGGAGGGAAGGTTTATGATTGGACTAGGTCGTGGATTTGCGACAGGAAACAGAGGGTTACCATTAACGGTAAAAAATCCGAATGGGATAATGTTACCAGTGGGGTTCCCCAAGGATCAGTTTTAGGCCCGCTTTTATTCATTATCTACATCAATGAATAGACACTGGGATAACTTGTGACATAGTTAAATTTGCGGATGACACTAAAATAGGAGACACAATTAGGACAAGGAGGATGCTAGAGCACCGCAGGAGGATCTCAACAAACTGTCAGCTTGGTCAGATAAATGGCAGATGAATTTTAGCATCACCAAGTGTAGCGTGCTAAGTGTAGGAACACGCAACCCATTACACGGTTATAGTTTAGACTCCACAGCAATAGGCAGATCAGAGTGTGAAAGGGATTTTGGAGTGTAAATGAACTCTAACCTAAAACTAAGGAAGCAATGTATTAGTGCGAGGAATAGGGATAACAGGGTATTAGGCTTTATTAACAGGACGGTAACCAACAAAAGTGCAGAGGTCATCCTCAGACTCTATTTAGCGTTAGTTAG
The DNA here is from genome assembly GCF_024679095.1 of Eriocheir sinensis. Taxonomy (NCBI): domain Eukaryota; kingdom Metazoa; phylum Arthropoda; class Malacostraca; order Decapoda; family Varunidae; genus Eriocheir; species Eriocheir sinensis. Next base: position 838,527 of record NW_026112252.1, read on the forward strand.
GCCACACTTAGATTATGCTGTCCAGTTTTGGTGCCCACACTACAGAATGGACATCAACTTGCTAGAATCAGCTCAGAGGAGGATGACCAAGATGATTCAGGGACTGAGGAACCTCCCATATCAAGATAGGCTGAAACATCTTAATTTATATTTACTTGACAAACGAAGAGTGTGGGGAGATCTGATAGAATTATTGAAATGGGTCAAGGGTTACAACAAAGGCGATATAAGTAAAGTACTGAGAATTAGCCAGCAAGATAGAACACGCAGTAATGGATTTAAATTAGAAAAGTATAGATTTAGGAGGCAAACAGGCAAGCATTGGTTTAGTAATAGAGTGGTGGGGGAATGGAATAGACTCGGCAATCACATAGTGAATGCGGAGACGATAGCTTGTTTCAAGAGTAGACTGGATAGCTACATGGACGAGGATGACAGGTGGTAGTGGGGGGGGGGGGGGGAGAGGATCTGGAGCTGCCCGATGTAGGCCATTAGGCCTCTTGCTCTCTCCCCATGCTCTTATGTTCTTCTTATGTTCTTATGTTCAAACGCTTGATCCATGTATCCTCTGCCGCTCCTAACCCCACACTGCTCCTCACCAACCATACAATGTGCCCCCCATTGGTCCCTATCAATCAATACAATACAATCAATCAATACAATAATATAAAAAAAAAACGTAAATCACTTCTCTTATAAAGAGTCAAGAGAAGTGGTCAAAAGAGAGGTCAATTTCGATTGGCGAGGTGTCCTGGTACTCTCCTCTTGAAAGAGTTCAAGTCGTAGGCAGAAGGAAATACAGATGAAGGATTCTTGTTCCAGAGTTTACCATCGTGAGGGATGAAAGGTTGAAGATGTTGGTTAACTCCTCCGTGAGGCATTTGGACAGTATTGGAATGAGCTTGAGTCATGTGGTGTGGGGCCGCGAGGGGGCAACACGGCGGTGGAATTTAATAGGTAGAAGACTTGATGAGACGAAGAGCCTCTTGACTCTACTCTGCACAAAAGAAGTGTAGTCTATGTGTGTAGCCCCTACACCTGAGATGCATACTCCATACGAGGACGGACAAGGCCCTTGTATATGGATATAAACTGTGGAGGGGAAAAGAACTGGCGGGTGGAGAGGTGTCTTGATACACTCTTCTTGAAAGAGGTCAAGTCATAGGCAGGAGGAAATACAGACGAAGGAAGAATGTTCCAGAGTTTACCACTGAAGGGGATGAAAGAATGGAGATGCTGGTTAACTGTTGCATAAGGGGTTTGGACAGTATAGGGATGAGCATGAGTAGAAAGTCGTGTGCAGCGGGGCCGCGGGAGGGGGTGAGGCATGCAGTTAGCAATTTCAGAAGAGCAGTCAGCATGAAAAAAAAACGATAGAAGATAGAAAGAGATGCAACATGGCGGCGAAATTTAAGAGGTAAAAGGCTGTCAGTAAGAGGAGGAAAGTTGATGAGACGAAGAACCATATACTTCACTCTGTCCAGAAGAGTTGTGTGAGTGCCCCCCCCCCCCCACACACACACACACGTGAGATCCACACTCCATACGAGGGCGGAAAAGTCCCCAATATTGGAAGAATCTGTGCGGGGGAGAAGAACTGGCGGAGACGATACAGAACGCCCAACCTCGAGGAAGCTAATTTAGTAATAGAAAGGATGTAAAGTTTCCAGTTGAGATTTTAAGCTAAGGATAGACCGAGGATATTAAAGACGTCTTCCATTTGACACAAAACCCGGAACCAGGTTCGGCTTCAAACTCAGACCTAGGTCCTCTTTTTCGCGCCGTAAATGGAACGCATTTAGGCGGATATGTAAACAAACATTCTTCCTCTTCTTCTTTTGACCTGTCCTCCTCCTCTCGGGCGTCTCTCCTGTTTATTCACACACTTTTCCTTTCAATTGTGCTGTGTAGCTTAATTTTTCTTCACAGCAATAAACTATCACACTTTACTTTTCAGTTTGTTGCTGGAATAACTTACTGACATTGCTTATCCGTGCACTTATTCAAGCATTTGTGCCCTTTTTTCCCAGCACTGCATCTCCATCCAACACGTACCGTGCGATGGCCCCGTTGTCCTCCTCCAGCCTCTTAGCCCACTCCTCCCTGGTGCTACTAATAACTCCCCTCTCTGCCTCTCATAGTTGCTGCATTCTACTATTAGGTGTTCCACTGATTCTTTCTCCCCTGTCCTACAGCTACAGTTTTGGTTTCCCCCTTCCCTATTCCTGCCATTTAGCTGCGGGGTTCTCGTTCTTGCCTTAAACATCAGCTTGTTCCCCCAATCTCCTACATGCTAGTCTATTCCCTCTAGCTTGTGTCTTGCTGTGCCATCTTAATGTCGACTCTTTTACTCTAAAATTCATAGGCCCAGCCTAGGCAGATGGCACACCACCTGTTCATCTTCCTTTTTTTTTTTTTTTTTTTTACAACAAAGAAGGCAGCTTAAGGGCACAAAAAAAAAAAACAATAAAAAAAAAGCCCGCTACTCGCTCCTCCCAAAGAATAATTAAAAGAGGTGGCCGGAAGAAAGATCAATTTCGGGAGGAGAGGTGTCCTGATACCCTATCAGGCTGATGGATAAATGGGTTTTCCGGGAAAGCAAACTCTTTCAACTTAGACATTAGATACTTGCCTGTGTCCCAGGGTAATAGGTTCTCACTTGACGCAGGCTTAAGGGCCAGAGACAAATAAGCGCTGATGAACAACACACTTGTGAGACCAACACTAGCATGCTGCTCCACGGTGTTGGATCCTTACACACACACACAAACATTTATAAGTTAGCACTAATCAACATCAAGGTGGCTCGGTTCATTATAAACAATGAACTTGAACACCAGGCATCATAACACAGATCAAACAACATATTAATATGTAACCTCTTCACATTTGCAGACAAGCACATGTCGTGCCGTTCATGGGCACTCTTTTTAATTAATTATGTAGGTTCATTATACCTCAAAGTAGAATTAATTATTGATCATTTAAGCCACAGAGTAAAATTAGTAGTTTATTCACCCAGTCTTATAAGACACCATTATCGCACATAGGATCATCACCTGTCCAAGTAATATAGGTAACACGACTTTAAGAAAGTTACTTGAGGTAATTATTGTTTAGAGATTCTGATGGTGAACTAAGGGTCATAGGACAGGGTCCACTTATTAGAGGTTAGCTTACGTATCTTACATCACTAATTACATTTGTAAATACCATGAACACAGGTTAACATTAACACCTTAAACTAACATGCACACATGGCAATAAGTAGCACCCACATAATAACTGTTTCCACCCACACGGGGAAACACAGACTCCACCATTCCACACCTTAATTAACTCCTAACTAAAACTAGTGAGTGTTTGCGCTTATCCGTTGTTACCCCTGAGAACGACACACATACCACGCTTTTGGCCTTCTCCTTCCTTCCTCTCTTCACACACCCTGCCACAGGCAATCCCCTACAACGCAGCTTCAAAAGTGTTTACTGCTGCATGTTGGCCTTGGTCTGGATGACGCCAGCTTCCCATCTGTCAGGCTTGCCTTTGGCGCATCTGAAAGGGGCGATGTCGCTCGTGAGAATCCAGTCTCAGTTATAGTATTATAGCCAAAGTGAGTTGAACACCGTGAACAGTTCTTTCCTCACCTGAAAGGGGCGATGTCGCTCGTGAGAATGAGCTCGCTCCCACAACCTAGTGCGAGGAAGGGGCGTTAGTCTCGGCCCCAAAATGCCTTGTTGTGACGTCACGGAGTGACAAACTGACCGCAGGTTAGGCCTGCTTGAGACCTGAGATTTCCTTGGTAGGCCTCCAATATCAATATAAGGTCACTGGTATTTTATTTCCTTTATACATATCTACCGTTCTCCCGCAATAATTGAAAGAAGACAGATTAGCCACTTTTGGCAACGATACCCTGTTTTGACCCCTGACACCTCTGACTTTTGTTGACACTACAGATTGTAGGGGAGATATGGGAGCACAACAGGCCTCTTTGTTTCAACCCCCATCTCTTCCCTCTCGCTCTCTCTCTCTCTCTCCCTTCTCTCTCAAACTTCTTTCTCTCTCTCTCCTCTCATACTTTTCATTTTTTTCTCCTTCTCTTGTGTATTTCCTTCTTCTCTCTTCTCTCGCTCTCTCTCTCTCTCTCTCTCTCTCTCTCTCTCTCTCTCTCTCTCTCTCTCTCTCTCTCTCTCTCTCTCTCTCTCTCTCTCTCTCTCTCTCTCTCTCTCTCTCTATGAGAAACCCACATACATATATAACTGGTTGCGCAAACACCCCAGGTCAACTCTATTTACATGGGGAAAAATACCATTACCATTGTAGTACATTTCGGGCCATTACACACACACTTAAAATTCTGTACAAGATCACATACACTTACATTGACATTGACCCACACACATACTTACAGGACGCAAACAGTCAGCGTACTCGGAACACACTCGGCCAAAAATACCAAACATATCACACAAATACTGACACATGTACGGACTCATACTTTACACGCACCACGTGACTGGAACAGCCTCCCTCTACAGACTTTAATTTGCGGTACAATAGACTCATTCAGAAAACAAATAGACACTCACTTGTCACAACACACCAAGACTAACTAGTAGTACACCTATTCATTTCCCTTCCCTACACACTCGGCACCCCAGTTCCCCCAGCAGCCAGCACAAATATCCGTGTTATGCACCTGTACTGGTGCCCTGTGCATTACTTGTCAAGATCAAGACAACACACAGCTTATCAAATGCCTCCACCCTTACCTAATGATAGCACTGCTGAACTATAACTCCCTCATTCACTCAGAACAAATAGGGTCATGAAAATCAAGATCAATTCTATCCTCCGGCATAAAAAAATAAAGCAAAACAACTGTACAAATGCATTTATTTAATTAATAAAAACATCGAGCACAATTATCAACATGTACAATTTTTTTTTTCTTATTACACAGATTAATCAAGAAAGAAACTGTATTTCAAGACATTGCTGGGTTCCCAGGTGTGATTGGGGACATTGATGGAACACGTTGACACGAAATTTAAAAATACACGAAACTATTAATAATGATTATCATAACTGGGTACATGTTAACTTTACAGTTTTGACTCACTCTAAGATCATAAGAAACTAATAATGACACCTGCAGAGTTTGTGACTTGAGCAAGTTGATAAATCCTGCCAGGAGGTACTCAAGATGAAAGGGGGCCCTGCATGGAGACTTGTCCGTAGGGACCCTCGGACTTAGCGTTGTAGGGTGGGTGAGGCGACACCCCCCCCCCCAGCATATGCCACCTTTGATAGTTGACTGTATATTGATAATCCAAATTGGATACTTGCTACAACAATTGGAATACTATTCATGCCTTCAAATTATACCTAGGCAACAAAAATATGATAGATAATAATTTTAAACAAAACTCGTCATTTAGGAAACTTAACCTATTTGGACCTATAGCCGCAGTATTAGTTATCTTGTACTTATCTTGAAACCGCGACCAGCGTGACGGGAGAGCCACTCCTTACCGAGTCGGCCAAAGAGTTACCCCATTCGCCAAGTGGGTTATGGGATTCTCCCTTATCAGGCCAAGTGGTAAATCTTAAGAATTACCACTCCACCCCCTCCTCCACCCCAGCCCCCCCCTACCCCCCAAGACAAACCTGGGGACCAGTGGGGAGCCGGGGTATTGGGGAGGGAGCCCATATCACTGAAAAATGGCCTTCTAAAATTTCCCTAGAAAAATCCCTAGATCAGGGGAATACGCGTCTGGAAGATTGTGTCGAGTTGATAGGTGGAGAAATTGGGTTTTTCAGGCATTAAAGGACACAAGGCTCCTTTTACCCCAATCGGAAATGATAGCAACGTCTAGGGTTAAGCGTTCTGCCGCCTCCAGTCTGGAGTCATTCTATACTTTTTTTCATGTTATCTGTCAACTCACAGCGTCAATCTCCATGGGTGTGGCACCTGCGCATTGTAGCTCATGATTGGGTGAGAATTGTCATGTCCGATATCGTTGGCCACGTGCGATTAATGGTCAAACTTTCGTCAGTAATATATATATGAATGTTTTTATGTACAAAGAAACCATGACACGTCCTTATGTACATCCCAAACACGCCGATCTGCATGGATAACACACCATACAGGCACACGAAAGACAAGCTTGTGTCAGACAGCGAAGGCAGATCATACGCGAACTAACAACAGGCTTAAAATAATAACCTTTATTTCATTCAAGATACAGAAAAATACACCAGGTTCTTTAAGTGTAAGAAAAATGTTCTTTAATAATTCCTTGCATGTAATTCACGTCGCTAATACTTGACGCAGCAAGAAGCATTACTAATGTGAGGCTTGGCTATTTCCATCGTGTGCTGTACGGCATAGTAGCGAGGCACATCGGCATGTTTGGGATTTATATGCCAAGATGTGATTTTTTTGTATACGTAAACATTCAAACATATCCTTGCAAATAAGGAATGAATGTTTATCGCCACAGTTTCTTTTCCCTCTATCACGAGGCAGCAATGCGCGTGTGCCACGCCCACACTCGCGAGTGGACGGAAGGACCGAACCCGACTACAGCAGAAGTGGCAGCAGCAGTGCCACTGGCATTGACATTGTCACTGTTATCCCCGCCACTATTGATGCTGTCACTGCCGCTGATAAAAGGCACATTACCTTTGGGATTGTTAATGACCAATATTACTTTTTTTTTTTTTTTTTTTTTTTTTTTACAGCAAAGCAGACAGTTCAAGGGCACACAAGAAACAAACATTAATAAAAAAAAAAGCCCGCTACTCACTGCTCCTAAAAAGAATCCAAAGAGGTGGCCGAAAGATAGGTCAGTTTCGGGAGGAGAGGTGTCCTGATACCCTCCTCTTGAAAGAGTTTAAGTCGTAGGCAGGAGGAAATACAGATGAAGGAAGAGTGTTCCAGAGTTTACCAGCGTGAGGGATGAAAGAGTGAAGATGCTGGTTAACTCTTGCATAAGGGATTTGGACAGCGTAGGGATGAGCTAGAGTAGAAAGTCGAGTACAGCTGGGCCGCGGGAGGGGGGTGGCATACAGTTAGCAAGTACAGAAGAACAGTCAGCATGGAAATATCGATAGAAGATAGAGAGGCAACATATCGGCGGAATTTAAGAGGTAGAAGACTATCAGTATGAGGAGGATAGATGATGAGACTAAGCGCCTTAGCCTCCACTCTGTCCAGAAGAGCTGTGGGAGTGGAGCCCCCCACCCATGAGATGCATACTCCATACGAGGGCGGACAAGGCCCCTGTATATGGACAGCAACTGTGCAGGGGAGAAGAACTGGCGGAGACGGTACAGAACACCCAGCCTCGAGGAAGCTGATTTAGTAAGAGATGAGCTGTGAAGTTTCCAGTTGAGATTTTGAGTTAAGGATAGACCGAGAATGTTTAGTGTTGAGGAAGGTGATAGCTGGGTGTTGTCAAAGAATAGGGGATAGTTGTTTGGAAGATTGTGTCGAGTGGATAGGTGGAGAAACTGTGTTTTTGAGGCATTGAAGGACACCAGGTTCTTCTTGCCCCAATCGGAAATAATAGTAAGGTCTGAGGCTAAGCGTTCTGCAGTCTCCAGCCTTGAGTCGTTAAGTTCCTGAAGGGTGGGTCTTCTATTAAAAGAAGTTGAATAATGCAGAGTGGAATCATCGGCGTAGGAATGGATAGGACAGTTCGTTTTGGAAAGAAGATCATCAATGAACAACAGAAAAAGAGTGGGAGATAGGACAGAACCCTGTGGGACACCACTGTTAATAGATTTAGGGGAAGAAGTGACCGTCTACCACGGCAGAAATAGAACGGTCAGAGAGGAAACTGGAGATAAAGGTACAGAGAGAAGGATAGAAACCGTAGGAGGGTAGTTTAGAAAGCAAAGATTTGTGCCAGACCCTATCAAAAGCTTTTGATATGTCCAGCGCAATAGCAAAAGTTTCACCGAAACGGCTAAGAGAGGATGACCAAGAGTCAGTTAAGAAGAGGAGATCACCAGTAGAACGCCCTTGCGGAACCCATACTGGCGATCAGATAGAAGGTCAGAAGTGGAAGGTGCTTTTGAATCTTTCGGTTAAGGATTGATTCAAAAGCTTTAGATAGAAAAGAAAGTAAAGCAATAGGACGGTAGTTTGAGGGATTGGAGCGGTCACCCTTCTTAGGCACAGGCTGTATGAAGGCATACTTCCAGCAAGAAGGAAAGGTAGATGTTGACAGGCAGAGGCGAAAGAGTTTGACCAGGCAGGGTGACAGCACGGAGGCACAGTTTTTAAGGACAATAGGAGGCACTCCATCAGGTCCATAAGCCTTCTGAGGATTGAGGCCAGAGGGCATAGAAAACATCATTTTGAAGAATCTTTATAACAGGCATAACAGAGTCAGAGGGGGGATGAGTAGGAGGAATATGCCCAGAATCGTCCAGAGTGGAGTTTTTAGAAAAAGTTTGAGAGAAGAGTTCAGCCTTAGAGATAGATGAGACGGCAGTGTTGCCGCCAGGACTGAGGAGTGGAGGGAAAGATGAAGAAGTGAAGTTGGAGGAGATGTTTTTGGCTAGATGCCAGAAGTCACGGGAAGAGTTAGAGAAAGCAAGGTTTTGACATTTTCTATTAATGAAAGAATTTTTGGTTAGTCGGAGAATAGATTTGGCACGATTTCGGGCAGAAATGTAAAATTCATAATTATTATTAGATCATTATTATTATTATTATAACCATTATTATTATTATTATTATTATTATTATTATTATTATTATTATTATTATTATTATTATTATTATTATTATTATTATTATTACTATTGTTACTAATTATTATTTTTATTAATTATATAATTATTATTATCAATATACTACTATTACTACTACTACTAATAATAATAATAAAAATAATAATAATAATAACAATAATAATAATAATAATAATAATTATTATTATTATTATTATTATTATTATTATTACTATTACTATTATTATTATTATTATTATTATTATTATTATTATTATTATTATTATTATTATTATTATTATTATTATTATTATTATTATTATTATTATTATTATTATTATTATTATTATTATTATTTCTCCTTTTAATGAATTTTTTATCATTATTACCATTTTTCTTCTTCTTCTTCTTCTTCTTCTTCTTCTTCTTCTTATTATTATTATTATTATTATTATTATTATTATTATTATTATTATGATTATTATTATTATGATTATTATTATTAATATAATTATTATTATTATTATTATTATTATTATTATTATTATTATTATTATTATTATTATTATTATTATTATTATTATTATTATTATTATTATTATTATTATTATTATTATTATTATTATTATTATTATTATTATTATTATTATTATTATTATTATTATTATTATTATTATTATTATTATTATTATTATTATTATTATTATTATTATTATTATTATTATTATTATTATTATTATTATTATTATTATAATTATTATTATTATTATTATTATAATTATTATTATTATTTTTATTATTATCATTATCATTATCATTATTATTATTATTATCATTATCATTATTATTATTATTATCATTATCATTATTATTATTATTATCATTATCATTATTATTATTATTATCATTATCATTATTATTATTATTATCATTATCATTACAATTTTTACCAGTAATATTCCGTAAACTATTACAATAATTCTTTCCCCTCTGAAGCTTCTCGTGAGGGAAGTTGTCGTGCTCGTCGTCAGTAGTTATTGATACATTTAATGTGTTTTGGACGGTGAATATTAACGATGGTGTGTGTTTGTCTCCCCGGCACACACACACACACACACACACACACACACACACACACACACACACACACACACACACACACACACACACACACACACACACACACACACACACACACACACACACACATACAGGAGCTCTTCACCGCCGTAAAGGCAGGAGACGAGGTCAAGGTCAGGGACTTCTTCGCCAGGGGAGGAGACCCCAAGGTGACCACCCCCACTAACTCTGGTGGGTCGCGTTGCCTGGTGGCAGTCGCTGCCCGCCATGGCCGCGCCCACCTCCTGCCCTGCCTGCTGGGGGCGGGGCTTACCGTGGAGGGCAGCGGCACTCTCGACCAAACACCACTGATGGCGGCTGCCATGAATAACCACAAGACGACGGTAAAGAAGCTGCTCAGCCGTGGTGCAGACCCGCTGGCTGTTGACGAAAAAGGTGAGTGGGTGTGGTGGTGGTGGTGATTTTTAAGGTGGTGGTGGTGCTGGTAGTGGTGGTGGTGGTTGTGGTATGGTGGTTAAGGTGGTTTGGCACTGCTTGGATGTGTGGATAGTTAAAAGAGAGAAAGAAGGGGGGATAGGGTAGGATAAAGTTGGAGGAAATTTGAAGGAAGTAGGAGAGATAAGAGGTGGCGGGCTGTCCGCCTTGGTTTTTACATGTTTTATATCTATCTAGGTGTGTAGGTACTGATGTATATGGCTTTGGTCTTGGATTTGAGTATATTTTTTTCCTGGCGTTATGTTGTGTATTTGTTTTCAGGTGTTCCTCTGTCTAGGATATTTGTTTGTTTTCTAAACCATGAGTGTTTTTTCTGTCTTTTCTAGTTGCCTTTGAGGTTCGTAAAATGGTGATCCTGAAGTGCTCTCGTTTTGGTGAAGATTTTGTCGGCTTGTGTGTGAAAAGTGTAGTTTATGGGTTCTATTCCTGCTTCTTCATGTAGTGTTTCTGTGTTCTTTGTGAGTGGGTGTTTTTCGTTGAATGCAAATCGGAGGGCTTGGCTTTGTATCCGTCGTAGTTTCATTTTGTTGGTGTCGCTTGTTGTTACTAATGGGATGATGGGGTATTGAATTAGTGGTAATATAAATGCTTTTATAAGGCGCAGCTTGATGTGAGTTGGTGTGTTATTAAATCTTTGTAAATCCGTTATGGCTTCTATTCCTCTGATTCTGTTTTCTGCTACGTGTTTCCCTATGCCTGTATGCGTCATGGTTAGTCCCAGAACGTTTCCTCTTTCTGAGTAGTTTATAGTGGTTCCTTCTATTGTTATTTCATGCTTCTTTGATACTGCTAGTGGTATTATTTTAAACTTGTGTTTGTTCG
>NW_026112252.1:854677-872177 GCF_024679095.1 Eriocheir sinensis
AAAGTAATATTGACATTGTTCAATTCGCTAGGTCGCCCACATCTTGAGTAATGCGTTCAGTTTTGGTCTCCCTATTACAGAAAGGATATTGATAAACTCGAGAGGGTGCAGCGTCGTGCCACGAAAATGATCCCTGGACTGCGAAAGAAACCTTACGAAGACAGACCTAAAGAACTTAACTTATGCAGCTTATCACAGCGCAGGCTAGAGGTGACCTTATAGAAGTGTTTAAAATTTTAGAGGGATTCGATAACGTTAATGTTCATGATTATTTTACAGTCTCTCAATCAAGTGTAACAAGAAACAATGGCTACAAAATAACGAGGAATCGTTTCAACTCAACTGAATCAAAACACTTTTTCTTCAACCGTGCCATCAATGTATGGAATGGTCTGCCTCAAAACGTCGTCGAGAGCGAAACTATTTGCACGTTTAAAAACCGACTAGACAAATATTTAGAAGCTAACCCGAACATCCGCTATTGTGCTCCGGTCTAACAGAAAGTAGTGTTAACTTAGTTGTCATGCATGAACTTCCTTCTGTCCATGTAAAATTCCATTGTAGTTTTTCTATACTACATGGTGTTCTTTCTTTTCATGCCAGCCTCGGCTGGAGGGACTGGTGGGAGGGGAGGAGCCTTCGCATTTGCTGTCTCTGACTCGTAGATTAGAGATGGTAGCAACAACAAACAGCCTAGCTAGGACCAAAGAGACTATATACGAAGAGATAGTGGTATGTAGTAATTCCTCGGGCGTGCGGAAGTAGCGCCATCTATTGCAGCCCACCAAAAACGTCACTTTTCAGGGGTAGCTTTACTATTTTTGAAGTACCTGCCACAGCACCCTATCCAGCCTTTACTTATTTTTTTTCATTATTGTAAAATGATTTACTAATGGGGTAAAGAAAAATATATTTGGTCTTATGTTTTATTAGGTATTATCTACACTATATCAATTTGTTATTTTAGGAAAAATATGGTGTAGAAAGCATTTGCTTAAATATATATATATATATATATATATATATATATATATATATATATATATATATATATATATATATATATATATATATATATATATATATATATATATATATAGATATATATATATATATATATATATTTATATATATATATATATATTTATATATATATATATATCTATATTTAGGGTAGGCGGTGGCCGAGCTGGTAGCGTACTGGGCCCGCATTCACCGCGTGATGGACGACGCGGGTTCGAATCCCCACGCTACCACTCGGATTTTTCAGTCACCGCAGAGTGGCTTAAAAATACCCACATGCCGTCTTGAAGACCACCCATCAACCCGGACCCTAGAGGAAGCCGTCCAAGCGAATCAAGAACGAGTTCGGGGGCAGCATGAGCCAATGCAAGATGGTGCCACTATAAACACTCGCCTGCGCCAGAACAGGCTGGGCCGACCATCAGGCCCCACCTGGAAGAAGCCTTGGGCCGACCATCAGGCCCCCGGAAGATGCCTACCGGCGCAATAGGCAACAACGTAAAAAAAAAAAAAAAAAATATATATATATATATATATATATATATATATATATATATATATATATATATATATATATATATATATATATATATGTGTGTGGGTGTGTGTGTGTGTGTGTGTGTGTGTGTGTGTGTGTGTGTGTGTGTGTGTGTGTGTAAACATATCCAGTGCTTTAAATACAAGCAAAGCATACAGCATTCTATGCATGCTAGAATATTATAATGCCTTTGCAACTGTGGTAACCCGGATGTCACACGGGCCCTGTGTCCCAGGGTAATGGGTTCCCTAACACCACAGGCTCAAGGGCCAATGTTACAGAGATGAGCACCGAGGCCAGGCGCTGCTACAGCGTATGCCCCCAACCGTACCATTACCTTTTGCAGAATGCTCTTAGCTGAGTAAAAATATCTTACTAACTGTACAAGTGCCAGATAATGGCAAGCATTGCATACTGCTTGACAGGGCAGATAACAAAAGCTTCTAAGCATTACAACTGAAATAAACAATGGGAGACACTCAAAGCTTGTTAACTGAACATGACCCGATTTATAACAGGCAAAACCAACAATGGTGCGTTATATACAATGAAAACTGTATAAAAATGTTGCAAGGCACATCAATATAAGAGCAAAGCATCATAAAGCATGCTGAAATACATGATGGAGGACATCGAGAAGGTAGCACATGAGTTTTCTTAAATGGAATTCAATAACTTGGTGGTCCTGGGAGACAGCCGAGCCTGGAGGTGAAAATGGGATGTAGGACACGGTATGACCTCACAAGCTTTGTCCTTGGTGTCAGGGTCATGAAGATATTAAGCTCAGTAGGCACAACTATGCAGCGGAGGCACATATGATAAAAACAAATTAGACAAAATAAGGCAACTCATAGTGTAAGAAAATAGCAGGAAAGTTATGCTGCAGTATGTGACACACCAAATTACAGGGCAGAGAGTGATATGTATTTCATAGGCTACATCAGTAAACATGTATCATTTATTGCAGGAACCACACATTAAAGTTGGATGTAATAAAATATATGTTTTTAGCACACATTAAAGTTGGATGTAATAAAATCATTTGATATGAAACTCCTTGAACTGGCCAACCAAACAAATCACTCTCTGTCCACCCCCCGCCCCTTCAAAAAAGCATTATTTTTCACAAGGTTTATGAGGCATTAGTCAAGAATATCAACTGTAGGACGAATATAGGCCAAGCGTTGTCAAATCGTTTATTTCAACCTGTATGGGCAGCATGGCATGAGTCATTCACGAAATTTTACACACAGCCTCACGTAGTAACATTAGATGAATATTTCTGAGCCAACAATAACAATGTAAACAATTCCCATACACAAAAAATGATTAGACATATCTCACTTCATTGGCCTACGGCCCAATCGCCCTAGTCCCGGTATATCAGACCGTTACCAGCCTGCTTCAGCAGTTTGGCGACGACCATCACCACCCAGGTATAACCATCTATTAAACCTGGGCAGTATTGCCACCAAACTAATCACAAATATAATTACAAGTCACACGAGCAAAGAAACATATCAATGCGCACACAAACATATCATTTATGATACACTCCCGCCTACAATGAAATTTAGTTATAATATTACAAAAGATTATTGTTCCTCATCAGGGAGAAGCACTATGAGTCTGTGGACGGATCTATTCATAGTCTTGTCTTTAGTACCATGATACTTATCTCCAGGTTTACAGGTTTTATACCTGAGCTTCACTTCTCTAACCATACCATCTCTACTTTGTTCAACCTTCGATACCTGTGCTCGCTTCCACTTTCCTCTTACTGGGTTAGGGTTTTGTACAAGCACAATGTCCCCTACTCGTGCATTTCTCTTTTCAACATGCCATTTTTGTCTGATCAACAGTGTAGGGAAGTAGTCCCTATGCCACCTTTTCCAGAAAGAGTTCACAATAGATTGAGTAAAATGTAAACGCCTCCCAGGATCTTCATTGGTGGCAAATGATCCAGTGGGAACCCGTGAGTTATTGTGTCCAAGCAGTAAACCATTAGGTCACAGGTATGCCCCAAACTCTATACTATACCCCGGTTTCATACCAATTGGCCTGTTATTCAATAAGTTCGATACTTCATACATTATGGTCTGAAGCTCACCGAAGGTTAGAACGCTGTCTCCCATTGATCTAATTAAACCATTCCTCACCAGCCTTATCAAACTCTCGTTTACTTTCATCCCATACTCGCTGCAGAATCGCTTCATGAGTAATAATTTATTAATCATTCCTTTTCGTGATGTTGAAAGTATTACGGTGTCGTCCATAAGTATAAGAATATGCAACCATTTTAAGAAGCCATCATCTTCGCAATTATATTTAATCAGTCTAATTAATTCACCCACATACAGTACAAACAGTAAACAGGATGTGGGTGAGCCTTGACGGACTCCTGGAGTAACTGCAAACACTGCAGTGCCGATGATGCTCTCGGTTACACAATACATTTCACTAATGACGCCCAACATGACTATGCCGCACCCAGGACGCTTCAGAATCCGTATTAATATACCTCTCGGAACTAAGTCATAAGCTTGGCTGAAGTCGATGAATGTGACAAATAACTTTTTCTTTTTCTTCCTGGCTAAGTCAGTCAAAAGACGTAATGTTACGATGTGCTCGATACAACCGCGACCTTTTTGAGCTCCTGCCTGTTCACGGTGGGGTGTGAACCACTGCTCCAGTCTCGAACAGAGAACCATATCAAAGAGTTTCGATATACCGTTTATCACATTAATGCCTCTGCAATTTTGGGGGTCTTTTCGGTCACCTCTTTTAAAAATAGTAAAAAACTTAGCCTTAGTCCAAAACGTCGGATACTGTGCAGTGGCAAATATGGAATTAAAAAGAGTTGTTATGAGCATTATCCACTGGGCAGGCAACAGCTTAAAAACACCGGGTGCGATACCATCTGGACCATATGCTTTATCTGATTTGATCTTCTTAATCTGGGCGGTGACCTCATCAGGGGAAATTGGATCGTCTAATATAGGAATTGTAATATTCGGATCCCGACATTCGTTGACATGATTGTCAAGGACGAAAATGGAAACAGCTTAACAGAAGGGCAAGCGGTGAAGGAGAGATGGAAGAGGCATTTTGAGGGATTATTAAACAAAGAGAACTCACAAGAACTTGGCGGCGAAGATAAAATAGAAGAGCTTGTGGGGGAAGAAAGCGACGGCACCCGCACCACCAGGGTTGTCTAGTGATATGCTGAAGGCAGCAGCTGGCAGCGTCTGTATGGCGTAGATAACGAGTGTTCAAGGGGGCGTAATCAAGCGTGCATATCCCGTGTTATATTGCTTCTCTTCTTATTTCCTCTCCTCCCTTATTTGCTGGCCGATTTCCTTCATTCAAATAACATTTTACTCAAGAAGGATGGGGGAACAAAGTCCACTTTAGTTTCCTTTTACAAAATAGGTAAAGGTGGTGCACATGCTATAGGTGCGCGTGGCTGCGGTGCTCATCTCCGATCCCTTGGCCCTTTGAGCCTGTGGAGGATAACAACCAGTTACCTCGGGACACGGCCATATGTGGAATCCGGGACCGCCCCAGTTTACCTTCGCCAGGTTTCCCGAGTACCCATTTATCGACCAGCCCGAAAGGGAGGATGAACAGCTGGGTGAGCTGCATGCCGACTGCCGGGCAGGGGTTGAAACCCGGGCCCGCGGAGTCGTAGCCACGCACGCTGAACACTAGACCACGGAAGCGGTTCGATGAGAAATAATTAAAATAGGGACACACAGATACTTGTTGATAAACACAATTAACTTCGAACAAAGCCAGCTATGGAGGAAGGTCTTCTTCTCCTGTTTCATAAAGCTGCAGCAGTAAAAGTAGCGGAACAAGAAAGGCAAAGGAGGAGCATTTATTTTTGTGTGTGCAAAAACTAAATCGAGCGAGGAAGTTCAAGTTGTTGGTGTTCTTTACCTGTCGCACCCACGGACTTGAAATTCACAGGATATACACTTGAGGATACAGAGAGAGGTAAACACAGCGTCCCTTCTTGCCAGCTGGTAAGCTGGCGACTGCTAACACTCAGGATTTCGGACGGGCTACAAAAAAAGTCCACAACTATCACTATATTTTACTATACTCCAGAGTAAAACAAGTGTTCCCTGGTGCTAAATCAATGGAATATTAATAAGAAGACATCTGCTATGTTTATATATAAGTTGTGCATAAAAAAAAAAAAAACGTATTACACAAATATCACGGCAAGAAAACCATTAAATGTTTAGTTACAGCAAGAAAGATCGCATTATCCGTTACAACATTGCCGCAAGCCGTGTGCATCTCATGATAAGCGGAGTGGGTTGATGGCTACACTATCCCCCTTTTTTCTTTTTACAGCTAAAGAAACAGCTCAAGGGCAACAAAAAAGGTCTAAAATAAAGCCCGCTAATCGCTATTCCTACAGAGACAAAAGTTATGAGCGGCCAAAAGAGGTCTATTTCGGGAGGAGAGGCGTCTTGATACAAAGGGAAAGGAGATGCCTTGTCTTGTGCCAAATATCGAGGAGTGAGATTGCTGGAGCAGGGGAAGAAACTGTGGGAGCAGGTACTGGAGGGGAGGTTGAGGGAGTTGGTTACGAGGGATCAGTGTCAATTAGGATTCCAGAAGGAAAGTCAACAAGGGATGCCATAGTTTTCATGAGGCAAGTACAGGAGAAATGTCCTGAGGAGAAGGGAACGCTTTTTCGTGTTTTGTTTCCCTGCCCAGAACACACCCACCCCCTTCCCCTGGGGACCGCCAGGTGGTGCAGACGAGACACGAGCTCGTCGGGCCGGGTCCGGGGTTAATCTCCGGCGGGATCTCCGTGTGGGAGCCTGGAACGTCCTGACCCTCGCGGATGATCGCGATTACCCTATCTGTCAGCTGAG
The DNA here is from genome assembly GCF_024679095.1 of Eriocheir sinensis. Classification (NCBI taxonomy): domain Eukaryota; kingdom Metazoa; phylum Arthropoda; class Malacostraca; order Decapoda; family Varunidae; genus Eriocheir; species Eriocheir sinensis. The sequence continues at coordinate 861,134 of NW_026112252.1, forward strand.
CTCAGGAGGCTGAGAGTGGACATCGTGGGGCTCTCCAAGACAAACAGACCTGGCAATGGGGAGATCAGTAGTTAGGGTTGTACAATCGCGGACAGAAGTGAAGACACAGATTTCAGAACAGTTCAGTCAGCTGGCGAAAACTGGCAACTAATATGTAGGTACCATTAGTACCGGTAATACCGGTCCTGAGAACTCCAGTACCAGTAGTACCGGTACCATATATGCTGTCAGTATGTATAATAGATTGGAAAAGTTGGTGCCAGAACTATGCCCTCTTTGGCCTCAACTCGCAAAATGCTTATGGACATGATGGAGTGCCTTTTAATGTCCCTAAAACTGTGCTTCCGTGCTGACACCCTGCCTGGTCAAACTCTTTTGCCTCTGCCCATCAACATCTACCTTTCCTTCCTGTTGGAAGTACGCCTTCATACAGCCAGTGCCTAGGATGGGTGACCGTTGGAATTCCTCAAAATACCGCCTTATAGCTTTACTTTCCTGTCTATCTAAAGTTTTGTAATCACTCCTTAACCTGAAGATTCAAAAGCACCTTTCCGCTTCTGACCTTCTATTTGATCACCAATATGGGCTCCGCAAGTGGCGTTTCGGTGAAACTTTCTCAGTTGCGCTACACATATCGAAAACTTTCGATAAAGTCTAACACAACTCTTTGCTTTCTAAACTGCCCCCTTTCGGATTATATCCCTCTCTCTGTTCCTTTATCTCCAGTTTCCTTTCCGGCCGTTCTATCTCTGCTGTGGTAGACGGTCACGGTTCTTCCCCTAAACCTATCAACAGTGGTGTTCCACAGGACTCTGTCGTATCACCCACTCTCTTTCTATTATTCATCAGTGATCTTCTTTCCATAACAAACTGTCCAATTCCACTGATACGCTAACGACTCCACTCTGCATTACTAAACTTCTTTCAACAGAAGACCCTCTCAACAGGAGTTACAAGACTTCAGACTGGAGGCTGCATAACGCTTAACCTCAGACCTTGTTATTATTTCCGATTGGGGTAAGATGAACCTTTTGTCCTTCAATGCATCAAAACCCCAATTTCTCCACCTATCAACTCGACACAATCTTCCAAACACTTATCCCCTAGTCTTTAACAAGACTTAGCTGTCACTTTCTTCAACACTAAACATCCTCGGTCTATCCTTAACTCAAAATCTTAACTGGAAACTTCACATTTCTTTTCTCACTAAATCAGCTTCCTCGAGTTTGGGCGTTCTGTATCATCTCCGCCAGTTCTTCTTCCCCGCACGATTGCTATCCATATACAGGGGGCTTGTCCGTCCTCGTATGGAGTATGCATCTCACGTTTGGGAGGGCTCCACTCAAAAAAAGTTGGAAAGTTTCGTTTAGTCGGCCCAACATCTGTGGTCATATGCCGGAGAGAGACAGGAGGGGAAGGAATTATAGGAGAAGGGAACAGATCCCAGGAAACGGGACACAACCCCCGATTAATACCTGGTACCCATTCACTGCTGGGTGGACAGGGGCGTAGGGTATCGGAAAAGCCGCCCAAACTTTTCCACTCCGCCCGGGAATCGAACCCGGGCAATCTCGGTTGTAAGTCGAATGTGCTAACAACCGCACCACGAGGCCCCCTGGCTCCACTCACAAAGCTCTCTTGGACAGAGTGGAGTCTAAGGCTCTTCGCCTCATCAGCTCTCCTCCTCTTACTGATAGTCTTCTACCTCATAAATTTTGCCATGTTGCCTCTCTTTCTATCTTCTATCGATATTTTCACGCTGACTGCTCTTCTGAACTTACTAACTGCATGACTTTCTACTCAAGCTCATCCCTTTACTGTTCAAATCCCTTGCGCACGAGTTAACCAGCATCTTCACATCTCCCTTCATCTGTATTTTCTCCTACCTTCGGCTTGAACTCTTTTAAGAGGAGGGCTTCAGGACACCTCTCCTCCCGAAATTGACCTATCTTTCGGCCACTCCTGTGAACTCTTTTACAGGAGCAGCGAGTAGCGGGCTTTTTTTTCATTAATGTTTCCGTTTTTTTGCCCTTGAGCTGTTTCCTCTGCTGTAAAAAAAAAAGTGCAGGTCTCCATGCAGGCCCCTTCCAGTTTTAAGTACCTCCTGGCAGGGTCCATCGACCTGTTCAAGCCACAGGCTCTGTGGGCGTCCCATTGGCCTCCTCGCTCAGGGTTCTCTTACAGAAAATAGCCTGTGTGCAGGGTCGCCTTCTGGCTAGCGCGCCACAAAAAAAAAACTGTACTCTAACAATTTATATTAAAAAGTGTGACTCCTTATTTGTTCAAATCTGTTAAAAAAAATCACCAACAACAACATTTGTTTGACAGTTCATCTCTGTCAGCAAGTTTCAAAGTAACTTTAGAGGCGTCAAACTCTTAAATAAAATTCTATTTTCAATTCACAGACTTAGGGAATACTAACCACGAAAACGTTAAAAAGTAGTAGTAGTAGTGTAGTAATAGTAGTATTAGTATTAGTATTAGTAGTAGTAGTAGTAGTAGTAGTAGTAGTAGTAACAGCAGCGGAAGTAGTAGTAGTAGTAGTAGTAGTAGTAGTAGTAGTAGTAGTAACAGCAGCGGAGGTAGTAGTAGTAGTAGTAGTAGTAGTAGTAGTAGTACTAGTGGCAATAATAGTAGTCGTAGTAACAGTAGTAGTCATAGCTGGGCACGATAAGAGAAGATCTTATTCCCGATAACCGATAACTGATAATGGAAAACCTTATCGGTGATAACCGATATTCGTTAACTGGATACACAAATATAGGCGATAGTCGATACCCGATATTAGTCCACAATTCCGATACTAGCTAGCGATAAGTCCGATAGGCGAAAACGATACTATATTGATATTTCAAATAAAAAACATAGATTAATTCAAATTTTCATTATCTGTATTTTAGAAAACTTACAAAACCTGAAAACCACACGTTGACACGTACCTATGGACGGTAATACTAGAAACGCCTGAACCGGTGTTGTGTTATTTGGCGTCCCCATCGTCAAAAGCTGGCGCTTTTGTTTACAAACACTGGTCTCTCGTGAACTGCGCATGCTCAGACCAGCAAGCGTAGACGTGTACGGCCTCACAAAGCTTTTTAACCGTAATTAAGAGTTGCTGGAAGGCTGAATCAGACATACCGTACCACTACCACCATATCCGCTGTTTCTAAAACGATACTCTGTAGGAGTTGCACTTATATATACAGAGTGTTGTTCTAGAAACGGCGAGGATGGTGGTACTGTTTGTCTGATTCAGCCATCCAGCAACTACTCCTAATGTGTTAAAAAGCTTTGTGAGACTGTATAGGGCTACGCTTACTGGTCTGAGCATGCGTTGCTCACGAGAGACCAGTGTTTTTAAACAAAAGCGCCAACTGTTGAAGATGGGACACCAAATAACACAACACCGGGTCCCTTCACCCTTCAATACCATGGCATGCTCACAAACGAATATGGAACATCAAATTTGAGGTAGTGAATAATAATTTTGGGGGCAAAGTTAAATGTTTTTTCTCTCTGATATATTGATTTTTGAGTCTGATTTTTGAGTCTAACATAAAAATAAAATAACCTAGTGTTTTAACCAGGTAGCAGCGACGAGCCAAATTTGTGGCTTTACCGCATAGCAGCGACAGGACAAATTTATGCCATGATATAAACCCCCCAAAATAGATGATACATAATCTGATCACAAATGCTTTGATATATATTATGAAATAGTTTGTGTGAGGGGTGATTTTTTCTCATTTTTCTCGCTTAGAGGGACCATTAAGAAGCATGATCCCCGCTGCTACAAGGTTAATGTTGATGATCTAATTATGAAATCTCTTCACCGAAGATATTTCATACCCAGAAGTTTTGTCATACAACACCGGGTGCCCGGGCTACGCATGCACAGTAGGGAGGAGACAACGTTTTTTTTCTGAGAGGTGGAAAAAGTAGCGATTATTGCTAGTTTGGTTACAAAAGTAACGAAGATACCGATATATATTTAAATAAGGAACAGATGGCCGATAACCCGATTTTGTTATCAGCGATAAGGTATCGGGATAACTTATCGCGATAACGCCCAGCTATGGACCGTCACTAGTAGTAGTAGTAGTAGTAACAGTAGTAGCAGTAGTAGTACTAGTAGTAGTAGTAGTGGTAGTAGTAGTAGTAATAGTAGTAGTAGTAGTAGTAGTAGTAGTAGTAGAAGAAGTAGTAGTAATAATGGCAATCATGATAGTAGTAGTAGTAGTAGTAGTAGTAGTAGGAGGAGGAGGAGGAGGAGGAAGAGGAGGAGGAGTGGAAATAATGATAGTAGTAGTAGTAGTAGTAGTAGTAGCAGTAGTAGTAGTAGAAGTAGTAGTAGTAGTACAGTAGAACTAGTAGTGGCACTAGACACTGGCCCAAAAGCCTCCGACATCTCCAATATGGACTATGACCATAGCTGGGCGTTATCGCGATAAGTTATCGCGATACTTTATCGCTTATAACAAAATCGGATTATCGACCATCCGCTACTTATGTAAATATATATCGGTATCTTCGTTACTTTTGTAACCAAAGTAGCGATAATCGCTACTTTTTTTCCGCCTCTCAGAAAAAAACGTTGTCTCCCTACTGCGCATGCGTGGCCCGGTGTTGTATGAAAAAACTTCGGGATATGAAATATCTTCGGTGAGGAGATTTCATACTTAGATCATGAAAATTAATATACTAGGATACTTTTTTATGCTACTCAAAAATCAATATATCATAGAGAAAAATCATTTAACTTTGCCCCAAAAATGATTATTCACTCCCTCAAATTTGATATTCCATATTCGTTTGTGAACATGCCATGGTATTGAAGGCCTCCGGTGTTGTGTTATTTGGTGTCCCATCGTCAAAAGCTGGCGCTTTTGTTTACAAACACTGGTCTCTCGTGAACTGCGCATGCTCAGACCATTAAGTGTAGACCTGTACAGTCTCACAATGCTTTTTTAACCCATTAAGAGTTGCTGGAAGGCTGAATCAAACATACAGTACCACCATCCTCGCTGTTTCTAGAACGACGTACACTCTGTACATATAAATACAACTCGTACAGAGTGCCGTTCTAGTAACAGCGAGGACAGTGGTAGTGGTACTATATGTCTGATTCAGCCTTCCAGCAACTCTTTATTACGGTTTAAAAGCTTTGTGAGACTGTACAGGTCTACGCTTGCTGGTCTGAGGATGCACCGTTCATGAGAGACCAGTGTTTGTAAACAGTTTTTGACGGTGGGGACGCCAAATAACACAACACCGGTTCAGGCATTTCTAGTATTACCGTCCATATGTACGTGTCAACGTATGGTTTTAAGGTTCTGTAAGTTTCCTAAAATACAGATAATGAAAATCTGAATTCATCAATGTTGTTCTATCTGAAATATCAATATAGTATCGTTTTCGCCTATCGGACTTATCACTAGCTAGTATCGGAATTGTGGATTTATATCGGGTATCGGTTATCGGTTATCGCCTATATTTGTGTCTCTAGTTAACGAATATCGGTTATCGCCGTTAAGGTTTTTCATTATCAGTTATCGGTTATCGGGAATAAAGTTTTCTGTTATCGTGCCCAGCTATGACTATGACGCCAGAGTGGTGGAGAGTGACATTAGGGAGGGTCGGGAGAGACATGAGTAGGGAAGGAAAGGAAGGTCTAGACGTATTATATGATAAGATGTTATGTATAGACTTATTGCTAAGTAGTATTAGTGATATGGTTGGATGCCACAGTCATTAGCGAACAGAGTTGGGGCTAATGACCTCCAAGCTATGGAGCCCTCCATGATTATGTGTCGGGAAACTAAACATGGGTTGAGGTATCTTTTATGTAATATTAAATATAATATTCATAGTTTTAGTAGTAGTAGTAGTAGTAGTAGAAGTAGTAGTAGTAGTAGTAGTAGTAGTAGTAGTAAAAGTAGTAGTGGAAGTAGTAGAAGTAGTAGTATAGCAGCGTATATAGCAATGGTAGTAGTAGTAGTAGTAGTAGTAGTAGTAGTAGCAACATGTGGTATTACATGTGGTAGCAGTAGAAGTAGTAGTATTTTTTTTTTTTTACGTCTTCGCCTATTGCGCCGGTAGGCTTGCTTGAGGGGCCTGGATGGTATTCGGTCCCAGCCCGTCATGGCGCAGGCAAGTGTTTATAGTGGCGCCATCTTCTCTTGGCTCATGCTGCTCCCCGGAACTCGTTCTTGATTCTTGAACTAACAATATTCATGCACCTGATCTACGTTCGCGATGGACAGATGAAATCAAACCGACTATTGTAGTAGTAGTAGTAGTAGTAGTAGTAGTAGTAGTAGTAGTAGTAGTAGTAGTAGTAGTTGTAGTAGTAGTAGTAGTAGTAGTAGTAGTAGTAGTAGTAGTAGTAGTAGTAGTAGTAGTAGTAGTAGTAGTAGTAGTAGTGGTAGTAGTAGTAGTAGTAGTAGTAATAGTAGTAGTTGTAGTAATAGTGGCATTAGTAGTAACAGCAGCGGAAGTATCAGTAGTAAGTGTTTTTCCAGAATTCGTGGCAGCCACACAGTAACATTCGTAATATTATTATCATCTATATAGTCCATGATCAATATCTAGTCTTGCTAACAAGGTTTTCTTGTGAAAAATAACATTATAACTTTCACGACAAAGATCACGTACCAGAGCAATGTTCTTACGCAGTGAACAACAACTGAAAGAACAAACACTAAAATCTTTACTCTGCATGTCAAAATGACTAAAAATCATCAAGATAAAATATAAATGAAATACATTAATGTTACAAAAATTATTAAAAATTCGAGAAAAAAAATATATTATAAGGCTTCCTGCTCCTATTTATAAAAGACTGATACTCTCAGAGGACTTACGTCGTCTCGAAAAATGTCCACTACAATGCCTTGAGGCCGTGGGTCAGCCTTAGACAATTTAGGTCGATCTTGTATATCAACTTTAACTTGAGAGGCATCATATAATAATTATATATTATATTATATCTAAACTGGAAATTAAATCACAATTATTGTGATTTAATTTCCAGTTTAGATATTTCTCGTGTGTTTACATCAAAACTGCTCTTGATATACTCAGTTATAGCTTCCGTACTTACACCTTTCTCCACTCTTCCGATGAAAACATCCATGAATTTTCCAGCACCTCAGAACAAAGAATCCTTCAAATTCCTATTTCCAGTGATTCCTGTTAATTGTCCTCCGTAATCCAAGGATCCTGCCTCCTCTTTTTACGATTGTTTACAGTTTTCCATTCATACTCTCTAGAGTCTACACGGAGTCTACACGTCTTTAAGGAAGAGAATAATTAAAGGTCTTCGGCCCGTGCCGGTAAACCAGCAGACAATGAGCTGCGTCGCCTCAAGGCCTCGGCACCAGCCCCGCCTTACTCACCGCTCCGGTGCTTGGGTCCGACACAGTGCCGCTCACTCCTTCACTTGTTGGTGGTAGCGAGTGTCCTTAGTGCTAGTAGGTTCGCGGATAGAGAAAGTCGTATCCGCCAGGGCTACTTTATTTCACGAAAATACAAACAGGTCATCGAGACAAACACAACACATAGAAAAGGTGTTTGTGTGTGTTTGTGTTTGTGTAGATGTAGTGTAGTTTTAGAAACATTTAAGTGTTGGTGTATGCCTGGAACAATGTGTAAAGGTGGACAACAAAAGGACATGGACGTATAGTCAAAGATAAACAAGTACAAGAAAAGTTAAATATTGAAGACGCGACATACACGAGAAACACGAACAATCGGATGGCACAGGAGACGAGGACAAGGGTAGTCTTAAACATTTTACATGAATGCACTTATTGAGTCTGCGCCTATAGCGTTACATTTTCTGAGGAGTCACTGGGTAACAGCACACGATTTTCAGCGGTGACTGCTACACACTTCTCCCATTCACAACTTTATTTCTTGTATCACACATATTCAACTTAAGTGACTCAGCACAGCTTCGTAAGCCTTTATGTATATTTCCATTTCCTCCAGGGTGCAAATCTTCATTGTCATTGCATTTAGTATCATCACTCGCATATCGTTCCACAGTTTGAGCAATATCTCTCATATCTCCGAGAAGTCCACTAGTATGCGAAGCTTCGAGCCCCACAGCTTCACTCAGCGCAGATCTACTAGTAGCTTGATGAGACAGTTGCTTCTTTACTGAGTTCTCGTATACTCGTCCATTACCAGATACACCATGTCTAAGAGATACAGGATCGTCCACAGCACCGGATTGCCTTCTCGCCACCTCCGCCGCTGCTTTTTGCATGCCCGTAATAGCACTTGAAAATTTAGTCTTCACTACAGGAAGTTTCACTTTCATTTGTCTAAGTGTGTCTGCTGTATTACAGACCTCGGTCTTGATGTCTAGTACCTTTGGAACCAAATCATTAAGCTGAGTGATCCCTTCAACAAGATGGTTCAATAATGGTGAAAACTTTTCTAATTCAAGGGGCGGCATTTTCTTATAGGAGTCGCACAGGAGTTTCACCTCGGCTTCAACCCAAACAAAATTCCAAAATGTCATTGGCGTCTCTTCTTTTCTTGCCGGGATCTCTTCTCCATATTAAATTTTCTTTAAGCAAAATACATACTATACCGCTCACAACGCAACTCTAATAGATGGGGGCCCGTAGTAGTAGTAGTAGTAGTAGCAGTAGTAGTAGTAGTAGTAGGAGGAGGAGAAATAATTAAAGTAGTAGTAGTAGTAGTAGTAGTAGTAGTAGTAGTAGTAATAGTAGTAGGCCTAGTAGAAGTAGTAGTAGTAGTAGTAGTAGTAGTAGTAGTAGTAGTAGTAGTAGTAGTAGTAGTAGTAGTAGTAGATGAAGAAATTATTTAAGTAGTCGATATCATTACCATCATCATCATCATCTTTATTTCATAAATAAATATACATAGTCGTGGGCTGTACATACATCACCAGGAGTTATTTTCTTTGTGTAGAAGTGAGTCAGTCAGGTGAAGAAGGTGATCGATTACAAAAATAATCGCATGACAAGGGGAAGCGGCGCCCTTTACTAACGCTGTTGTCTTTGGCTGGATTGTGTTGCAAGAATGATAAATACAAAGATATGTGTAAAAGAATAGGAAAAAAGTATATATGATACAGATCATTACAAATATGAACGGCGTCACATAAACCGTAGAAAAAAAATAACAGCTAGCAAACATATATACAGTAACGCACATAAGCGTTGGCAACATTTTTGCTGGATCTAAAGTAAATGTATGGAGATGAATTGCTATATGTAAAAACGGGACATGTAAAGCAAAAAAAAGCTACAAATGAGAAAAAATATCTAATTAGAAACATTAAGAAGTAATATGAATGAATAATGGATTGACAAATAAAACTACATAGAACCATAAAAAGTAGCACATTAGTAGCCATGATATATACAGGGCATGCGTCTCTCCTCACGCCTTTGTACCCATATTATTCGTGAGGTAATTACATCTACATCCTCGTCAAATATGCTGACAACATTCCCATACCGAAACATGGCAGTAATCTTTGCCATATACAATCCATTCTCCATGAATAAAATGTTCGTTATCAGAGAGTTCTTTGATCTACATAATGTTTTGAAATACTTTGCCTGAGTTTAAGCAACATTGTGTATCAGAAGTAGTTGCTTACATTTTTCAACGGTGATATGACTGCTTGTAGTGGTAGTAGTAGTTATAGTAATAGTAGTAGTAGTAGTAGTAGTAGTAGTAGTAGTAGCAGTAGTAGTAGTAGTAGTAGTAGTAGTAGTAGAAGCAGTAGTATTAGTAGTAGTAATAGTAGTAGTAGTAGTGGTAGTAGCAGTATTAGTAGTAGTGGAAGTAGTAGCAGTAGTAGTAGTAGTAGTAGCAGCAGCAGTAGTAGTAGTAGTAGTAGAAGTAGTAGTAGTAGTAGTAGTAGTAGTAGTTGTTGTTGTTGTAGTAGTAGAAGAAGCAGTGGTAATAATATTAGTATTAGTATTAGCAGTGAATCCTATACTATGGACCGAAAACTTTCCCTGTCATTAAGCCGCGAATTTTGGAAAATCAACCGCTTTGGTGCGAATCGCCATAACCTCCTTATTTCTGGGGCTACATAAATATTTTTAGTATCAATCGAATGCAAAATGAAAGGGCTATACATTTTGATTAGCGACAGGGCTCAAAACCGATTAGAAAGGGTAAACAATCGAATAAATCGGCAAAAAATGACTGAAAAAAATCAATTTTTTAGTTCCCACAAACAGGCTACATTGTGACGGCTCGACAACAAACATGGAATCAAGCTATCAAAAAATCCTTCAAGCTGGTCAAACTACATTGCAAAGAGGGGCTACATGCCAAAGTACAGCCTTCTAGAGGTAATAGCAATGCAACACTAGACAAAAACGGTAAAGTGTCATGAGTTCGTCAAAATCGTTCTCAAAAGGGTTTACGTTTCGAGCTCTAGCGACGAAACTACTGGGAGTAGAGATATGTTATGCATCATATTGGAAAGCACATTGGTAGGGCTAAAGTATTTGTTAAATAGTTTCTTTGAAATTCTCAACAAATAATTGGGTTTCAAGGTTGGGAACTCAAAAATAGTTTTTTTTTAGAGCCGTCTTTTGCAAATTTATTTGATTTTTTACCCTTTCGAGTCGGTTTTTGAGCCCAGCGGAACCTCACCATTCACCTGCATATGACTCACATCAGAATTTGCTTGACGGTCCTGGCATTCCATATTCAGGTACAGTCTCCATATTTTATCATAATTATGCCATATGGCTGACACTGTATGGCAGATGGCAGACTCACACTAAAAAAATGGCAGAAATGCAATAATTAAAGCAGGCAGAGCAACTGGCAACTGCGGTGTGTTGGGTTGAGAAGAGCATGACAACGCTGCGGTGGCAACGCTGCCAAGTGTTGTACAGATTTCTTTGTATTCACTCACAGATAGAGAATCAATCAATAAAACCATATTTGTTTTTATACTAGAGTGAGAGAGAAAGAGAGAGACACGGGGAGAGAGAGAGAGAAGGGTGTGAGAGGCACGGTACGCGAAGTCAGTTGG
>NW_026112252.1:879677-897003 GCF_024679095.1 Eriocheir sinensis
GAAGGTTCCAACATGTACCATTTTGGTTTTAGGAATGGCTTGGGAACTTGTGATGCTCTCTTGTTGTCGATACATTCAATCTTCTCTCGATTATGGACATAAGTCTCGGCTTATTTCTTTGGATTTTAGTTCAGCCTTTGATGTGGTGAATCACAAGGCATTGTTGTTTAAACTGGAAAATTCTGGTGTAGGAGGGAGGGCATGTCCTAGATGTGATCTCTGAGCTTTTAACTGACAGGAAACGATGCGTTATTGTTGATGGTTCTTTTAGTCATTTTACCTCGGTGAAGTCCGGTGTTCCTCAAGGCAGTGTCTTGGGCCTTTGTTGTTTAGTTTATTTACTAGTGATATGTGGGGTGGCATATCCTCCGAAATGTTGGCATATGCTGATGACACATCACTTTGTACTACCATCTCCTCCCCCAACACAGAGCATCAGCAGCCAGTGGTTTGGAAGAGGATGTCTCCAGAATTCATTCTTGGTGTTCCCAGTGGGGGATGAAGTTGAATCCTTTGAAATCCCAGGATCTTATTATTAGCAGATCCAGAGGTCTCTTCTTCCTCGCCACCCTGATGTTGTTTTTTTAACAATTTTGCGATTAAGAATTGTAAGTCTTTAAAGCTATTGGGGGTCTTTTTCGCAAGTGCAAAAAGATATTTTCTGACGACAGCGTTGTATTAAAATCCTTTTATTAATTTTTATTGCCACATTTTGAGTAGTGCTCCCCTGTTTTCCTCTCTGCTGCAGACTCCCATATGAAGCTCTTGGACCGGTTGTTTATTCAGATCAAGTTTTTGCTGCCTAATCTAGATATTAATCTTGAACATCGCCGCATTGTTGGCTCTCTTACTCTGTTGTATAAGATCTTTAACAATCATAATCATCCTTTATATTATAAACCTCCTCTGTCTTTTCTTCAGTCCCGTTTCACTATTTTTTTTACAGCAAGGAGACAGCTCAAGGGCACAAAAAAGGAAACAATAATAAAAAAAAAGCCCGCTACTCGCTGCTCCTAAAAAGAATCCAAAGAGGTTGCCGAAAGAGGGGCCAATTACGGGAGGAGAGGTGTCCTGATACCCTCCTCTTGAAAGAGTTCAAGTCGTAGGCAGGAGGAAATATTTGTAGTGTATTATGAGCAGGAGTGAATGAATTGTGAGGCATCAGATTAGTGGAGTAACGACAGCGGGAGAGCGGCTTGTAAACAGAGAGATAATAAATGTGCGGCAGAGCACGGGCCTTTAATGACGCCTGTAGCCAAGTTCTGAGGGCATGGACCAACACAACAAATGGCGACGAGGCTGTTGAATACTTGGTGATCAACGAGGACGCCAAGACTTGCAGCTGCTGAGTGGGAACACCACGAGAGAGAGACGAGAAGAGACGAAGCACCGCCCGGCACCCGGCACGATGACGGGTGTGGCAGTCAACGTTCCCCCTGTCGAGAAGTTTACCCTGGAGGATTCTTCTAATGTAGGACAAAGGTGGAAAAAGTGGAAGAAGTCCTTTAATATATATATGGCTGCTAGTGGCGTCACAGTCGATGGCCAGAAGAGAGCCTTGTCGCTGCACCTAGCAGGCCTGGAGGTGCTGGATATTTTTGAAGCCCTAGAGGTTGGTGGGAACACATTCAAGAGTGCAGAGAAAGGCCTGGATGAGTATTTTGTTAACAAGAAGAATGTAGCATTTGAAAGACATGTATTCCGCCAGGCAGCGCAGCCTGTGGTTGTCTCCCACAGAGACAACTCGATGAGCAGGACCAGCATCTGGCTAACGTGCCACGTGCCCGTATAGCCGGAGTTGGCGTTGACGGACTATGCAGGCAATATATGTCGAATCAGTCTCACGGAGAAATCGCCGGTTTGACACAAATTCATTCCAGCGATATCCCATGATTCTGTGAAGACATTTATTACCAAAGGCATCAATCCGCCTCTCCCAGTCCCCATTTAGTGTCCATGTCTCACAGCCATAAAGTAAGACAAGAAGCACAGCGGACTTGAAGATCCGGATGTTTGTCCTGCACAAGTGTCGACAACGCCATACTCGTGCTGAGCAAGTCCATAACACCGTGGCCCAAGCCAATCCGCCGTAAGACTTCCAGGCGAGACTCACCATTGTTCTGGTCTACTCTACTGTCACAGGTTAGTAACCGTGACTAGATATTCTCTCTCATATGTTGGTCAGCATATGGCTGAATGGATAGCGTAACGGCGCCGCGTTCAGGACGACGCGAGTTCAATCCCCGCCCGGAACCACCAAGCTGGGATTTTTCAGCCGCCGCCGAGTGGCTTAAAAATACCCACATGCTGTCCAGAAGATCACCTATCAACCCGGACTCTAGATTCTAGGATTAAAGATGAGCTCCGGGAGGGCAGCATGAGCCAATGCAAGATGGCGCCACTATAAACACTCGCCTGCGCCAGAACGGGCTGGGCCGACCATCAGGCCCCACCGGGAAAAAGCCTTGGGCCGACCATCAGGATCCACCGGGAAGAAGCCTACCGGCGCAATAGGCCACGGCGTAAAAATATTAAAAAAAACTCGAGACTATGGATAACTTCATAACTAGATTGCGTCAGCTCAGTGTGTCATGTGAGTACCAAGCTGATCAAAAGAATGACGTCATCAGAGATCAAGTAATAGAGAAGTGTAAGTCTCAAAGGCTAGGAGTTAGGTTATTGAGAGAGAAAGACATAACCTTGGAGAAAATTCAGGAGATGGCAAAACTACATGAAGCAGCTGAAACACAAGCAAGACAAATAGAGAGTGATGCAGCAGTATCAAGCCCACAGTCAGTCAACAGGATTTATACACAAGGTGTCAGTACAGGAGGAAGAGGAGAAGACAGAAGACGAGGCTCACTGGGCAGAGGAAGGTCACCAGGTCACACACTTGGCAGAGGAAGGTCAACGGGTCACACTCACCACTCGCTGAACACAGGACCATGTTGGAGGTGTGGCAGGACGGGACATTATAATTACGACTGCACTGTAGCAAGAGACAAGGAGTGCGTCAAGTGTCACAAGAAGGGACATCTTGCGGCAGTGTGCAAGAGCCGGAACCAAGAAGAAGGACTGGAGGCAAGACCTCAAGAAAGAAGAGAGAGAGGAGGCACGGAAGGTGCTAAGAAGAACCAGGAGTCGTGCAGAGCCAACAGCACCTACAGACCAGGAAGAGAACACAGGAATAAGCTAATTTTGTACAAGAGTATGATGTGATTTCGGATGAGTCTAATGAAAGTGAATGTGTTGAAGGAATGAGAAGAGGTTGTGACGCAAGTGACTTACCAATGCTAAAATTAGGAATAAATGGAGTTCCCGTAGAATGTCTAGTTGATTCAGGGGCATCATGTAATGTTGTAAGTGAGGCTACAGCTCAGGACTTTGCAGAGGATGTTACCAACAGACAAACAGTTCTTTCCATATGGTGTGAACACCCCATTGGATGTCAAAGGTGTATTTTCAGCATAGCTAAGCCGTAGGGACAAGGAGATGGTTGCTGAATTTGTTGTGGTTAAAGGTAGGAGTGTACCATTGATTGGAGCTAAAACTGGTAGAAGACTTGGAGTGATGAAAGCTGCTGACTTACAAGATGATGCAGTTAACATGTTAGGTAAGCCTTAGGGATTTGAGTATTTGCAACATAAGTATGAGAAATGTTTTAAAGGATTGGGTAAACTCACTCAGTACCAGCTAAAGTTTCATATTGATGAGAATGTGAAGCCAATAGCACAGCCAGTCAGAAGAGAACCATTTAATCTTAGACAAGAGATTGAGAAAAGAAATGAAGGAATTGCAGGATTTAGACATTATTGAACCAGTAGAAGGACCAACATCTTGGGTATCGCCACCAGTAGCTGTACCAAAGTCTGGGAATTTGAGTGATATAAGATTGTGTTTAGACATGAGAAGAGTTAATGAAGCTGTTTTGAGAACAAGGCACCCTATACCTACTATCGATGAACTTTTACTAGACATGAACGGTGCCCAAATATTTTCAAAGTTGGACCTTAAGTGGGATTTTCATCAGATTGAGTTAGCTCCTGAAAGTAAATATATAACTACATTTGTGACACACAAAGGATTGTTCAGGTACAGAAGGTTAATGTTTGGCATTAGTTGTGCTCCAGAAGAGTACCAGAATATACTATAGCAAGTACTGAAGATGCTGGCTAGCTCGTACGTAAGGGATTTGGACAGTAAAGGGATGAGCTTGATTAGAAAGTCGTGTGCAGCGTGGCCGCGGGAGGGGGGAGGCATGCAGTTATCAAGTTCAGAAGAGGACTAAGCGTGAAAATATCGATAGAAGATAGAAAGAGAGGCAACATGGCGGCGGAATTTAAGAGGTAAAAGACTATCAGTAAGAGGAGGAGAGCTGATGAGACGAAGAGCCTTAGACTGCTTCAAATCTCATTGCTTTGGCATTAGCTGTACGTTTTAATATTTCCCAATTTTCCAGAAGCTTTGTTCCATGCATAACTAAATTGTGGAACCAGCTTCCAAATAATGTTGTTAAAGCTGAAAACCTACAATAATTATCTTAGAACAGAATTAATAGTTTTTTACTAAGGTGACTTGCTCTTTCTTAACGCCAATGTTCCCCCCTCTGGGGCCCTTACTGGGTATATAGTTCCACGAACTCTCAAGAGAGGCTGACATTCTTGGCCTATAGTAATAATAATAATAATAATAATAATAATAATAATAATAATAATAATAATAATAATAATAATAATAATAATGATGTACTACAAACACTGCTGAGGCTGCCGTAGGGTCATTCAAACTCCAGTGACAGAAAAAAGTGTAGCTACTTGTCACCAGGTGATAGAATGCGAAGACCCAAACTCGTCCAGCTGGCAATTAGAAGTGTGCAGGCGGTGCAGCGTTTCTTTCCTTATGCTCACTGTCTAGTCTGGCCCCACAGCGTTAGTACTGAGCAGATCATGATTATGGTCACTCCTCCAGTCTGGTAAACACTACCGACGACGTTCAGCATGATTTACTCAGCTGTCTTTACATTGCCCATTACCCATGTTTTTCACCTCCATCCACTGCTAAGCTAAGGTACTTCTGTCTAAGACTACAGAACACATAAGTAGAAAACGAAAAGCGAGGATAACTCCTCACCGCTGCGGCTACTCACAGGCTGCGCCTCTCAGTTCCTTTTTTCCATTGCTCTCTCTGTTTCCGTCATTGTCATGCGTGTCCATACTCCTGCAGCTACTGAGGTTATCACACGTGTGTTGCCATGTCCAGAAATCACCGGCACAAGCGGCTAGACGGCAGAACAATCCTAAGGCGGCAGTGCTTCCCCAGAGCTCCGGCACCTCGCGTACCAGTGCTCGAAGCAGTGGTAAAGCTTGCCCCAAACGGAGGATTGGTGACTGCTTGCTGAATACGAATTTGCAAGAGCAATCATAGTGGAGGGACTTACCGGAAACTTAATAACGAAAGGTGTCGTAAATGGGTTACTGAATGTTACTAACTTACGACAACGAACAAAGCGAAGAGTATGCACGGAGGCGCTGTGGGGACGAACGAGACAGGCGGAACACGCGGGGCTTGCAACACGGGGAGGCTACGTGAGAACACTTGGCCTGCCCTTAACTCAGTCTTATTAAATGGAAACTCTGTATCTCATCTTTCTTAATAAGTCTTCTCGAGGTTAGGCGTCCTGTCTCGTCTCCAGCAGTTTTTCCCCTCCCAGATACTTGATATATGCAAGAGCCTTGTCGGCCCTCGCATGAAGCATGCATCTCACGCTTGGGGGACTGCAAACTGGGGTTGCCACCCGTTCATTAAAATATGGAACCGTTCCGAATCAGAGAGTGAAATGTAGCGTTCCGTTTTGGGCCAATACGAAACGCCCTTTGTTCCGTATTTAGCTGTCTGAGTGGTCAAGCAGATCAAATTCAGCATCTTAAATTGTATGAGTTTGTTTTTGGGTCAATCATAAAACCATTCCGTAAAATTATGTGTTTGTCAAGGGTCGTCCTAAAATACGTGTACAGTACGCGACGTTACTTCCCTCCCCCCTTCCCCCTGCCTCCACCAGCAGCGGGCAGCGGCTGTCAGTCATGGCAGGCGAGAGAAATTTAAGGGTCTCCGCCCGGTCCTTAAAATATGGATTCGTTCCGTACTGGAGAGTGGGATGTTGCGTTCCTTATTTTTCTGAGCTCAGAGTGTCAACCCTTCTACAAAGGCTTCAGCTTTTTTCGAGCGAGTACTTTTCGTCTTATCAACTCCCATCTTTTTACTGACAGTCTTCTACCTTTTAAATTCCGAGGCAATGTTGCCTCTCTGTCTTTTGTGGATTATTCAATGGCAACTGCTCTCCTGAACTTGCTCACTGCATGCATCCACCGGCCCGGCGGCACCGCGGCACACGACTGTCTACTCTAGCAGTCTAGCGCCCCAATGCTCTCCAAATCCCATATACCAAAGGTAATAGGTAATTTCTTTTTTTTTCAATATTTTTCTTTGTGTTGTCAAACAATCAGTGCGAGCACACGCGGCGGGTCGCGTCGCCTTGCGTAGCCTGCGACGCCAGACACGGGAGCTCCTTATAGGAGGCCTCCGTGCATGAACCCTTACCATCCTAAGTACCGCATGCCAGATCCCTCGACTTGTTTAGGACACCACCTTTGTGGGCGTCCCTTGACTTCCTCTACTCAGGATGGTGAGAAACAGCCCTGTGAGCGGGGTCAACTTTTGGGTGTCAGTAGTGTGTGCTTTCCCACCCAAACACCCCGTCCTTACCCGGGCTTGTAGGCGATGGGAGAGGACCTGACGAGAAGATGGGTGAAGGACTTGTTCTGTGTGTGTGTGTGTGTGTGTGTGTGTGTGTGTGTGTGTGTGTGTGTGTGTGTGTGTGTGTGTGTGTGTGTGTGTGTGTGTGTGTGTGTGTGTGTGTGTGTGTGTGTGTGTGTGTGTGTGTGTGTGTGTGTGTGTGTGTGTGTGTGTGTGTGTGTGTGTGTGTGTGTGTGTGTGTGTGTGTGTGTGTGTGTGTGTGTGTGTGTGTGTGTGTGTGTGTGTGTGTGTGTGTGTGTGTGTGTGTGTGTGTGTGTGTGTGTGTTTTGTGTGTGTGTGTGTGTGTGTGTGTGTGTGTGTGTGTGTGTGTGTGTGTGTGTGTGTGTGTGTGTGTGTGTGTGTGTGTGTGTGTGTGTGTGTGTGTGTGTGTGTGTGTGTGTGTGTGTGTGTGTGTGTGTGTGTGTGTGTGTGTGTGTGTGTGTGTGTGTGTGTGTGTGTGTGTGTGTGTGTGTGTGTGTGTGTGTGTGTGTGTGTGTGTGTGTGTGTGTGTGTGTGTGTGTGTGTGTGTGTGTGTGTGTGTGTGTGTGTGTGTGTGTGTGTGTGTGTGTGTGTGTGTGTGTGTGTGTGTGTGTGTGTGTGTGTGTGTGTGTGTGTGTGTGTGTGTGGAGGCAGCTCAATGGCGCAAATAAAACAAAAAGAAGAAAAAGGCCTGCGGTGGCACTGTTCCCGCATAGTGTTCCAGTGGAGATTGCAAAATGAAGCGGCAGAGTCATTAAGAGACGTGTCCTGATGCTCCCCAATTATGAGATCTAAATATTAGGGAGGAAAAAAATACGGACGAAATAAGACTGTTCCAGAGTTTAGCAGAAAAAGTGATAAATGGTGATGCTAGTTAACACTTGGATGGTACACTCGTATAGTTTAGGGATTAGCAGGAGTAGAAAGTGTGTTGCTGGACCGGGGTAGGGGTGGGGGATGCAGTTATCAAGTTGAGCGTAGCAGTCAGCATGGAAATATCGACAGAAGAGAAAAAGAGGCAACATTGTCTCGGAGTTTAAGAGGCAGAAGACAGTCACAAGTTAATTAGAGGAAAAAAGTTGATGAGACGAATAACCTTTGACTTAGCTGTGTGTGTGGAGTCCTCCCATGCACTACGTGTTTGCTCAATACGAGGGCAGACAAACCCTTTCATACGGACAGCATCTGGAAGGAGTTGAACTAGCGGAGACATTACGGAGCGCCCAGCCTTGAGGAAGCTGACATAGCAAGAAATGAGATACAAAGCTTCCCTTTAAGATTTTGAGTTGCGGATAGGCCGAGAATGTGTACTGTGCAAGAAGGTGACAGCTGAGTGTTTTTGAATAATGGGGATAGTTGTTTTCAAGATTATATCGAGTTGATTGTTGGAGAAATTGAGTTTTGAGGCATTGAAGGACACCAAGTTCCTCCTGCCCCATTCTGAAACTATAGCGAGGTGCGCTCTGTACCACCCAGCATAAGTTCATGTAATTCCTGTTGAGTGGGTCTTCTGTATTTCTTTGTGTGCTGCCATGTAGCACTGGTAGGCTTTCTTGAAAGGCCTTATGGACGGCCCCAGCCCGTTAGTGGCTGCCGTGATGTATGACTCTTGCTTGGTTAATCCTAAGTCGCTGAAGTCAGGGTTGATTGAAGATCCGGACAGCATGTGGGTAATCTCCCGTCGTTGACTTGAAAAATCATCGATTTTCGGTGGGACTCGAACCTGGTCCATGCTAGGTCCTCGGCCTCACCATGCCCACACTCTAATCACTCTGCCACCGCCTCCCGAAGATGTTGAGTAATGCAGAGTAGTCATCAGCGTAAAGTTTATATAAAAGTTTGTTTCGGAAAGTCAATTAATGAACAGTAGAAGGAGATTTAGGGACATAAAAAAGCCCTGCGGAACACCACTTTTGATATGTTTAGGGATAGATCAGTGACCGCCTCAAACAGCAGAGATCGATCGGCCTGAAAGGAAACTGGAGATAACAGAACAGACAAGTCTGAAGTATCAGAGTATCACCGAAACGGGTAAGAGAAGATGACCAGTAGGAGTCAGGTATTAGGAAGGCAAAAAGATCACCATCAGGGCGCCCCCTGCTGAATCCCTACGGTTCAGAGAGAAGGTCAGAGGTTGATAGATGCTTCAGAACCTTCCTGTTAAAGACTGTTTCAAAATCTTTAGAAAGGCAAGAACGTAAACTCTAGGAGTTTGAAAGATTTGAAGGATTTGAGCAGTCACCCTTCTGTATATAGGTGTACCTCCAGCAGAAGGAAAGGTTGATGTTGAAAGGCAGAGACGGAAGAGCTTGACCAGGCAGGGTGTTAGCATGGTAGCACAGTTTTTAGGAGCAGTAGAAGGCACTCGATTCGGTCCATAACGATTCAGACCAGAGAGAGCATCGAAAACATCGTTCTTCAGAATCTCAATAACATAGCCGGAATAGTGAAGTCAGGCGGAGGGTGAGTACACCACAGCGACCTGAGTAGACCAGAGTGGAATTTTCAGAGAAAGTTTTAGCGAAGATTTCAGCATTAGAGAGAGAGGTGGCAGCGCGGGTGGCGTCAAGACCAAGGAGAGGTGCGAAAGACATAGAAGTTAAATTGTTGGAGATGTTTTCGGCCAGGCCAGACGTCTCTGGAAAAATTAGCAAAAGAAAAAGCAAAAAAAAAAAATGTGGCATTTAAAAAAAAATATATAGAATTATTGGCTAGTCGGAGAATATAATTTGCGCGATTCCTGTCAAATGTAAAGATTAGCCGGAGTGCAAAGGCTTCGGTACCTTTTGTGAGCTGCCTATATCTGATGACACGAGAACAAGCGTGACTGAAGCAAGGATTCTTAGCATGAGGAGTAGAGAAAGTAAGCGGAATGTGTGCCTCCATTCCAGAGACAATCACCTCAGTGATGCGCTGGGCACACACAGAGGGCCCTCCGTCCTGGAGGCAGCTATCTTTCCACTGGTAATCGGAAAAGCACATCCTCAAGTCGCCCCACCGAACTGAAGCATAATGGCAGAAGCACCGCTCCCTCGATGGGTCCAGAGGCTGTACAGGAGCGATAGGACAGAATACAGAAATAAGGTCGTGATCGGATGCGCCCAGCGGAGAGAACAGTTTAAGAGTGTAAGCTTAAGTGTTAGAGTTTAGTAAGAGGCCTAGAGTAGCTATTGGGCGTGTCTCCAAGGCGGCCAGCGACATATGTAGGGTGCTGAAGCAGCTGTTCTAGCCACTGAGGAGACCAAGGACAGTGAAAGAGGATGGAAGCCAAAGCTGGTGGTGAACATTGAAGTTTCTTAAGATGGAGATTTCAGCGAGGGAAGAGTGGGTCAAGATGTGCTCCCTATGTAATGCCCCGGGATCTTAGGGGGCGCAAACTTTACTCATTTTACTGAATTTTACTGAATTTTGATAAAACATAGACTGATTAAGTTGACTTGCATAAATTTTTCCCGCACAGTTGAGTGTGAAGCGGTAGCTGCCACCACCACCACGATCTGTTTTTAGTAAGAGATGAGATATGAAGTTTCCAGTTGAGATTTTGAGTTAAGGATAAACCGAGGATGTTTAGTGTTGACGAAGGTGATAGCTGAGTGTTGTCAAAGAATAGTGGATAGTTGTTTGGAAGATTGTGTCGAGTAGATAGGTGGAGAAACTGTGTTTTTGAGGCGTTGAAGGACACCAGGTTCCTCTTGCCCCAATCGGAAATAATAGTAAGGTCTGAGGCTAAGCGTTCTGTTGCCTCCAGCCTTGAATCGAGCCACAGCTCAACGGGGAGTAAATAAAACAATGAAACCCTGGAACTAGATTAATGATCACATTCAACCACGCCGGATGAAAAGGACGGGGGAAAACCTCGGAGTAGCGTGGATACCAAAAGGACGGAGGAGGACGTGAAGGCACTGTTTCCCGGGTACCCTTCCGGCCGATCACACTCGTAACCTTAAGACTGATGAAGGGGTCAATGGAAACAAGAATACAGTTATAAGGGGAGTTTACTTGATTGTGGTGTGCACAAGAAATGACATACAACTTTAT
Organism: Eriocheir sinensis; assembly: GCF_024679095.1. NCBI lineage: Eukaryota > Metazoa > Arthropoda > Malacostraca > Decapoda > Varunidae > Eriocheir > Eriocheir sinensis. The sequence continues at coordinate 890,487 of NW_026112252.1, forward strand.
GTAACAGCATAGGCTGGCCTAGAGAAGCTTACAATTGAATTGACTGAGTGAGGACCTCGGGTTCGCTCACACGGAAGAACGAGAGAGAGAAAAAAAGGGGGGGGCATGTTAAACAAACTTGGACTGGCCTGGGGACTTACTACTTAAACTTATTTACCTTGGAGGCCCTATGGTCGCTCACAAGGGGGACGATACAACGGTTACATTTTTAAAATAATTGGGGTGAGGCGCTTGGGGAAATGTGTGTGTGTGTGTGTGTGTGTGTGTGTTGAGTGACTGGACGAGACGCGTTGGTGACTAGTCACAACCGGGCCTAGAAGGCGGGTAAGAAGCGACTGGCCCGCCGGCCCCGCGAGGAGAGGAGACGCGTGCGGCGTTTGAAAACTGGGTGTCTTAATGCGTGATTTATGGGGAGGGAGGCAAGTGTTTAAATTATCTCTCTGGGGAGAAATTGGGTCGAGAACAAAGCTGGGAGGTAGGGAGGCAAACAAATCACTGAAACTAATTATTTTGGTGAGCAAAATTTAGTAAACACTAAAACTGAGATCACTAAAGACGTCGCCAGATATTCAGGTGATACGGAGATGTGTCTAGACTGTGTCTGGAAAACAGGGAGGGGGGAGGGACTGTGAGGCAACGGGGGGACTACCATTTCATGGCACTACACCTATTGTCTCATGGACTAACCAGTGTAGTTTGGCGTGCTTCTGAAAGGCAAATTATCTTTCTTTCTACACCAAACCATATACACACGGGACGTCGCCATATGTCCTGCAAAAGTTTCAGTACTGCCACATTTCCTACACCTAATCCATCATATTTCCAGCACGAAAACAAGTATCCAGCGCATATCCTGCACACAAACGGAGTGCCCAGCAAATCACACAAATCGGTGTCTCCGGCCGCCGAACATACACAGTCATGCTGTCGTATCTCCTACAATTGTGCGATCACGTGGAATGTACAAAAGTGAAGTGCGAGCGAATGGAGGAAAGAGAACAAAACGCTGGAGAATATTAATGTGGGATTTTTTCTCTCTAACAGCATACGTTTATAATATGAAACTGTAAAGCAAGTTAAAATTGGGTTTCGTGACCACATTAATTTCAAAAGGACTTTTTGAAATGAATACCTCACGCCTGCCATGAATGACGGCAGGGCAAGCTGTACATTTTGTAATGTTATAATCTGCTGCTGCCACAAGAGTGGCTATGCAAGATGCTATGCTAATGCAAGATGGCGCCACTATAAACACTCGCCTGCGCCAGAACGGGCTGGGCCGACCATCAGGCCCCACCGGGAAGATGCCTACCGGCGCAATAGGCAGCAACGTAAAAAAAAAAATGCAGTCTGCACAGGGGGCAGCGTGTCGGCCGGCCACAAGAACCACTGCCCTGGGGTGGCATCCAGAAACGAGTTACAATTCTGTAAGTCAGCTTTTTTTTTACAACAAAGGAGGCAGCTCAAGGCACAAAAAAAGAAAACAGTAATAAAAAAAACGCTACTTGCTGCTCCTACAAAAAATAAAGAAAAAGAGGTGGCCGAATAAGAGGTCAATTTCGGGAGGAGAGGTGCCCTGATACCCTCCTCTTGAAAGAGTTCAAGTCGTAGGCAGGAGGAAATACAGATGAAGGAAGATTGTTCCAGAGTTTACCAGCGTGAGGGATGAAAGAGTGAAGATGCTGGTTAACTCTTGCATAAGGGGTTTGGACAGTATAGGGATGAGCATGAGTAGAAAGTCGTGTGCAGCGGGGCCGCGGGAAGGGGGGAGGCATGCAGTTAGCAAGTTCAGAAGAGCAGTCAGCGTGAAAATAGCGATAGAAGATAGAAAGAGAGGCAACATCGCGACGGAATTTAAGAGGTAGAAGACTATCAGTATGAGGAGGAGAGCTGATGAGACGAAGAGCCTTAGACTCCACCCTGTCCAGAAGAGCTGTGTGAGTGGAGCCCCCCCACACGTGAGATGCTTACGTAACATTGTACGCCACCGGTGGATCCAGAAAGGTTTTGTAACGTACGTTGGATCCAGAAAGGTTACAGATTCTGTAAAGTGTGCGGTTTTATAAATGGATGAAGGGCTTAAATAAGGGAGACATTCATAAGGTTTTGTTGGTAAGAGAACCGGGTAGGACATGAAGTAATGGGTTTAAACTGGATAAATTCAGATTCCACAGGGACATAGGCAAAAATTGGTTTACTAACAGGGTGGTGGATGAGTGGAGTAGGCTTAGCAGTCATGTGGTGAGTGCCAATACAATTGTCACATTCAAAATATACTAGATAAACTCATGGACAGCGATATTAGGTGGGGTTAGATACGCGGGAGCTTAGGGTCAAAGGAGCTGCCTCGTACAGGCCTACCGGCCTCTTGTAGACTCCTGCGTTCTTATGTTCTTGTGTTAACTTACAGATACCTCGGTAGGTCATGTAACTTACTAAATGCATTCGATTTGCGTTAATAGCGTTATTATTAATAATTTTTCAACAAAGAAATGGACGATTACAGCTGAATATAGCATTTGCTGGCATATTAGTGTTGGAAACGAGATTACACACTTTGAGAGGCACGAGAAGTGTGGACGGTACGATACGTTCTCCCAGCAACACCGACGCCCGGGGGACTGCCAGACCTCCCTCCTCCCTTCTATTCTTCCTTCCTTTCTCTTTATTCATCTTCCTACCTCCTCCTCATCCATTCATCCATCCATCTCTAGATTTGTCCCTCCGTGGAGGGACCATGGGCCTTTGTCGGGAGACAGCACATGAATTGGGAGCCGACAGACTGACTATATATGTGAAGCAAACAACGAAATGTTCCCAGATTACGATCTAGTATAGTTTACCTTAAAAAAAATAATAATAATTTCAACATAAACATTTTACCACGTTGATGTAAAAAGCGGGAATAAAGTATATATGGTCTTAGAAACGTTATAGATAGCCATTGTGTCTTGGGTTGTTTTGAACCCACAGCTGAAGGCGGCTGCCTTACGATTGGTTGACGACTCTGAAAACACGCTTGTGATTCCCTGGCGAGTCTTATGACGTCATAGCTGGTTACGTAGATTCTGGCCAATCAACGCGATCCTATCTCCTTACCTAAAGCTTTCTGGATCCACACAACTCGCTACGCAGCGGTAGCGTACGTTACCTATACGAGGGCTAACAAATCTGTAACTTTGCAAAATCTTTCTGGATGCCACACCTGGCCAGGATAACCGCGGCGGAATACAAGGCCCCCGAAACACCATCACTCCTTATCTGGGAGAAAGGTTAGCGCTGTCCTTCCTCGCCCCACGAATGGAGAGGAGAATAGAATAAGAAGAGACAGAAGAGGCATTACTCCCTACGTAGACTTGACTCTGGTACGACTTGACTCGAGCTCGCTGCCTTTCGTGGTGTAGGGAATGTGACGCAACCCTGCAGGAATTGTGACAGAGTAGATTTGTATGTGTAGAAGACATGATGCATCTCCGTAGGAAATATGTCACTACTGTGATAACTGCTAAAGCTGCGGGAGAGGTGACGTGTAGGAAATGCGCCGCAGGAAATGTGGCGCGCCTCCATACACGCGACACAAACACAATGTCCACAAAATTAGGAAAAAGTATCATGGAAAGTGGAGCACCACCCGCCCGGGCGAAAGAGGATCGGAAATGTCCACAGGATGGAATCCACTTCTGATTGGAACAAGCACAGCAGGCGTCTTGATAGCTCCCCCAACATTCTCTTCCTCAACTTGTGCAACATTTGCTGTGCTTCTGTTACTTTCCATTCTGCGGAACACCACGTCTCCTCCTCTTTAACCGAAACACAGGTTTCTGACGCTACTACTGATGGTAATCTCTACTCTGTTCCCTCCTACTCCTCTTTCCTGACCTTCAACCCAAAGCTGGGTGTCTGTGTACGTCTATGTGCATCTATGTACGCAACATAACTTGCTCTGGCGCCCAAAAGCTTGACTTGACTGGCTAAGACTTAAGTAACTGTCATTCTGTTACTAAATACGTCTGTGGTGTTCATCTCTCACATGACTGCCAACTAGGTAAAGAACATTGACCACTTGAATTCCAAAGTGGAGCGAGCACAGCTTGACTCACTCTCCCTTCTATTAATCTCCAGCTTGGGAAGCGTCACTGCTCGCCACCAGCTCTGACTTTCATCGTCTTTCACTGACCGGCCTGGTGAACTAGCCAACAATTTAGCTCTCCTTCATGATCTAGAGCATTTGGCTGAGCACGTATACCTCCGGCCTTGAAGACGCCCAACACTCCAGACTCACTGGGGAGGCGGTGGCTGAGTGGTCAGCGTGCTGTCGTGGCGTTCAGGAAGACGCAGCTTCGCGTCCCGCCGCCTTGACAAACAAGCTGGCAGTTTTTCAGCCATCGCCGAGTGGCCCAAGACTACCCACATGCTGTCCTGAAGACCATCTATCTACCGGACTCTAGATTCACTCGGAAAGAGGACAAAGATGAGCTCCTGGGGGGCTGCATGAACCAAGCAGGATGGCGCCTCCTATTTCACGCCCTCTGCCTGCTCCTCGCGCTGAACAGCCCTGCTTCAGTCAGAGAGGGTTCAGCTCAGAAGCTTTTGCTAATCAAGTTCTCTTTATTCCGGCTCGGAATCGCTCCATATCTGTTCTCCGACTTACCCAACACTCCTTTTTTACTAGAAAATGTGAATCCTCTCTCCTACTCCAATTCTAACGCAACATATGTCTCACTATTTTAACCTTTATATCTTCCCCACCTCTGTCTAATTTCGGTGAACCTACAGCTGTCACATCTGTCTCCAAAGCTGAACTTTCTCTTGAAATTCCACTCTGAACGCTTCAGGGCATATTGATCCCACTGATCCCTCCTCTGGCTCCATTATGCCTGCTCTTTATTTTTAAGGAATAATGTTTTCTATTCTCTCTTGGGGCTCCATCCTCAGAAGACTTATGGACATGATTGAAGGTCTATTACCCTTGAAGTCTGTGCTACCGTGCTGACTCCCCGCCTGGTCAAACTCTTTCGTCTCTGCTTCTCAACATGCATCTCTCTGTCCTACTGGAAGCTAAGTCTATATATACCAAGTCAAGTCACTCTGCTTCAAAACTGCGACCGGTACGCGCAGGAGGCGGTTTTGGGGCGGAGCAGTCTGACGAAGTCACTTGAAGCTAAAAAAAAAAAATACCCGCCAGTTCAGAGGTGACTAAAGTTGGGGCCGTATATGCACTCTGGATGTGCATTCTGGCCTTCTTTCACAGCGCGTTCAGGCAAGCCACTGACGAAAAAATATATTTTTTATTGTGCTATTGCGTGACTGTAATTCCAATGCCTACAAACGGCGGTGTGGGGTGTGTGGGAGGGCATATTGAAGTGATTGATTTAAATTAGTCCGCCTTTCTTCGTTTTCTCTAAATCCCTGTTTCTACATTCTCTAGTTTGGCTCCAAGCAGCGTCACGCATAAACCACGCCTCAGCCGTGTCTCCTCCCACAAACCTGCGTATGACTTGACTTGGTGTATATTGACTTAGACTGGAAGTACACCTACATGCAACGTGTGCGTAAGAAGATTGACCGCTCAAATCCTTCAAACTACCGTACTATAGTTTTGCATTCTCGTTCTTATAAAGCTTTTGAAAGAATGATAATCCTCAGAATCTTATGAATCCAAGCTTTGTTCCTGATCGCTGTTTCCACAGTCATTACACTTCTCTCGGAAAAGAAATAAAGATGTCATTATATCTCCCCTAAACAAACTAAGAAGAGGAAGAAAAGAAAGAGGAGGAGGTGGAGGAAAAGGAAGAGGAGGAGGAGGCAGAGGAAGAGGAGAAGAAGGAGGAGGACGAAGAGGAGGAGGAGGAGGAGGAGGAAACATGGAAAGACAAGCAACAGAAAACCTATTGGCTCATTACGAGGTTGCCTGCTCCAGAGCCGTGATCTGCCTGACAGTCACTTGGTGGAGGAGAAAGAAAAGGAGGAAGGGAAGGAGCAGGATCAAGAGAAGTATCAATAGGTGGGGCAGGACCAGTAGCTGCGTTTGTTACATGAGGAGCGTGAGCGTCAGGAATATACAGAAGAGAAGGAGGAGGTGAAGGAGGAAAATGAGGAACAAAATTTAGCTCAAAAAAAGCAAGTAAAAAAAAATTCGAAGTCGTTAAAACTAGAAACAAAGTTCAAAAGTACCACTACAGTAAATGTCAGAGAGAGAGAGAGAGAGAGAGAGAGAGAGAGAGAGAGAGAGAGAGAGAGAGAGAGAGAGAGAGAGAGAGAGAGAGAGAGAGAGAGAGAGAGAGAGAGAGAGAGAGAGAGAGAGAGAGAGAGAGAGAGAGAGAAGAAAGGTTATTGAAATATATATATGATAGATTGGAGAAGAAGAAAAAAAGGAAACTAAAAAAGGAGATAAAAAAACGAAATATAATTACAAAAAGAAGAAAAATCCCACATAACTATCTTTTTACATTTATAAGACTAACTCACCATCCCCCACCGCCCCTTCTTCCCCCCCCTCCCACATCCATCATTCCCA